>NW_020955217.1:1367617-1470037 GCF_003031625.1 Empidonax traillii | reverse complement strand
TTGCCTAAGGGCCGTGATGTATATAGAAGTTGTACATGAAACATACCCTCATTTTTTTTTTTTTTTTAGTACAAAGTTTTTAGTTTCTTTTTCATGATGTGGTATCTACAAAGTGATAGTAGAATTATTTTTTTCTTTCATTTGGGCCATATCTCCAAAAAATAATAAAAAAAAAAAAAGAAAAAAGGAAAAACCCAAAACAGAAAACCAACAACTGAGGGTAATGTACAAGTTTCTGTATGTATAAAGTCATGCTCTATTTCGGGAGAGCAGCCGATCACAATTTGCTTTATAAACCAAGGTGTGGAAATGGTTACGTATGGATTGATTTAAGAAAATGGTTACCAGTCTACAGACAAAAAAATATATACAGGAAAAAAAAGGAAGAAACACAACTTCAAAGATTTTTCAGTGACAAGAATCTGCATTTGTATTTCAAGATAATGTAGTTAAAAAAGAAAAAAACTTGATGTAAATTCCTCCTTTTCCTCTGGCTTAATGAATTTCATTTATTCAGTATAAAATCTTTATATGTTCCACATGTTAAGAATAAATGTACATTAAATCTTGTTAAGCACTGTGATGGGTGTTCTTGAATAATGTTCTAGTTACAGTGTGGGATATCGGAAAGCAAACTAATTATAAGAAAGAGCAATAATGATTATTCTCTTTCCCCTACTTTATTATTATGACCTTCAAAAATATGACGCTATTGTATTGTAGCGACTTGCTCTCCTTTTTGAAAAGCCTTCTCACATCACAGAGAAGTGTTTTTAATTATTATATATAAAACCACAGAGCCTCAAAGGGGAAGACATGGCTGACAAATGATAGTTCTGACTATACAGGTATCCAGTCTCCATGCTGTGTTTGGGGGACTGAAGATGGATGTTAGAAGAAGTGACAAAAGATTTTGTTAAAGCAATAACCAACTTGAAGAAATTGATCTGTATTCACTACCTGTAATTCTCTCTGTTGGTTAAAGGTGCAAATACCCCAGTGATGTGGGTATTTAGAATAAACACCCGCCCACTTCTCGATACTGTATGTGTCATTGCATACTTACGTGGCCATTCATGCCGGGAGTCCCCCATTAAAGTGGACCGGGCTTTAATAGAGCACATCCATAGTTATAATTGGTGGGAGATGGCCATTTCCATTTCAGGAATTACCTGGTTTCAAATACATCTCACCTGGTGATACCTTGTTTCCGAATATTGTTCAAGCACTAATTTTTGCTATTTCATCTTGGATCATTGACTTTGTTAGTGTGATCATAAAAAAGCTAATAATAATCAATTTCCCTGGAATTGCCATGTAATTACACTGTTAGTGGATATCCTCCTCCCCTCTCCGATAACACTACGGAGGTACCTGACAATTACAACCCCCTTTGGCATAATGCCCATTTTGTTCATATAGATTGCTATAACATTAATATATATAAGAGAATTTCAGAGACAGGTAAAGTATATACAATTATAAGCCAAGTTTGAAATGTGCCTCCCTACTGTCATGAAAACTAATTTCTCCTTCTAGCTTTTCTTATTCGGTAATCACTCCCACATCACCAGCTGCAGTGGTCTGTCTTTCTCTTGCATATCACTGCTTTCAGAAATGCCTGGTGAATTATAACCACCTGTAATTCTTCATCACAGAAGGAGGCGTATTTCAGGGATGATTTTAACAGCTTATTACTGGGCAGTGTGAAAGTAGTATCCCCTGCTAAACGTATTTCTTACTAACATTTTTACAGCTTGATATTGCCCCATGGATATAAGCAAGCTTTTAAATAAGCCCTATGCACCCCTTTCTGATCTAGGACAGAAAAGGACATCTATACTCTTTTCTCTTCAGCCTTCAGAGCCAGAGTCACCTGGGGGAAACTACACCTGTGTCAAAATGCTCTGAGCTGTCAGAGGCAGCACTTCAGTGTTACTCAGGACTGCTCCGAACCAGGTTAAACAACATGGGGGAAAAAGCTACCCAGCCAGCCACATAATATCCATATGTATGTAACATTTGCTGCTACTTTTCCAGCTGGGCCATGAACTAGCTGAGGAACCGCAGCAGTGGAATTAAAGGGTTAATAGTATAGACTCTGCCTGAACATGATTTTACTCTTATAGTGAGAGTAAACAATCTAAATCACTGGGTAGTACTACTGCACATTTATCAGAAGAAAGGTAACACATAAGAGCTCCAATTCCCTCTGTTGTCTTTATATGATTTCACCTCTCCAACAGGGTTCTCTAAACCTTTGTAGAAGACCTGCTCATGAGACTCATGAACTTAACATGCTCTAACTGAATCCTGAACAAGCTTGATCTGCTCTTGTTCCTACAAGAGGTGTTTTGGTTTTCAGTTTAAGAAGCAAATTCTACAGTTTTATGCTTATGCGATCACTCTGTAATGAAACTCATAATAGTACTAACAAGAAGATGCAATATTTGAAATTCTAAAACTGCAATGAGTTATTTAGGAGAAAGTAGCCCATTAGTATTTTAGGCACTAATCAAACACAAATATTTGAATTACAAACATATATGTATCGATGTACCTGTTTCTTTCGCAGACCCAAGCAACTAATTACTTGCAGGATTGAAAGGGCATCAATGAATCCTACTTTTACAATCACTTCAGGAATTAAATACTTATCCCCTTTGGCAGGAAAAACGTGTTTTGTTTCTTGTTAACTTAGTTCCCTACACTATCCTTTCAAAAAATCCCACAAAACTAAAACCAACACATGAAAGAAAACATCCTGCTCAGAAACTTCATATTTCCAACTACCCAAAAGGAAGAATGGAGAAGAAAATTTCATCCACGTGTTTAAAAGCTTATACACTTTCTTTTCCATCTTCTTTTGCTATTTCACACCATAACCTGTGCCACCACTACCATGAGACCATTATGTTTTTGTCCTGAATACATCCATAAGAAAGATTTACTTAGAGAAATACTGTAGGAAAAGCATATACTTGTGTTACACATTAATGATTCCTATACAATATTTCTACAGTCCAATACAGGCTACACCTCTTATTTCACAAATAATACAAAAATACCTCTTAGTAAAAGAAGTGTAACTGAAATTTAAAAATTACTGTCATCTCCACTGTCCCTCCCCTACAGAAGAGAGAGGACTGAAAGCATTCATAGTGCAGATGCCCAGGCTAACTTGAAACTGAACTGAAAAGTGGGAACTGAGCTGAGGTGGCACACATCTAGTTAACCCTTCAAGAAGCTGTGTGTAGGTTTCTTACTCTGCAGGTAGTAGGAGTAACATACCTAAGAAATAATACACACCTGTTGCACAAATATTGTAATAACACTATCACAGAAGTCAGTCTTTTGAAGTTTTAGCTAGGAGCAGTCCCAAATTTTGAGTCAAGAGTTCTCCAGAGAAAGATGACTTCTGTCACCATCAACCTGGTAATGTCAGTATGTGGAAACTATGCTCACATACAAAACCACAAAGCAGTCGCTGCTGCAAAAAGCTCTTTTTCCAAGTCATGAACAAGTAACTGCAGGTGGAGAAGGAGGAGAAAATGGAAACAAAAGCAACAGTAAATTGAAAAGGCAGGTCTCACTCTTGTCGCAGATTGGAATTCAGGGATCTAGAACATGGCCACATACCGCCTGTAAATTTAATTTTCCTCAGGATAGTATGTGGAATTTCAGGGGACTCTCCACTTTGTTTTCTCATGCAATCTGACAGTCCCCATGGTAAGTTCCTTTTAAGGATTATTGAGCCTGAAGAAAGGAGAGAGAAAAGCACTGATGAAGAAAAGGGTCAAAAGGCACGGTCATTTGGAAAAAGGGAAGCAGAACACAAAGACAGCTGAAAGAAAAGCATCCTATGTCCCTGCTGCATTGCTCTATTTTTATGTTTGGATCATTCCAAAGAAAAGAATAATTAAACCAAACTAGGGGAATTTCACATTTCATTGGTAGTTGATAAAAGTAAAATGGAAGTAAAAAAAGATTTTGAGTGGTAGTGGGACCAAGGGAAGGAAAATAGGAGCTTCCACATGTAGACTGCTAAATTTAGTTTTTACTTAATTACATTTACCTTTCCAATTCCCAAGACAGCAGGAATGGGGAAGGATTAATACTGTCTGCATTTTTAAATCCACCCCCAGATGTTTATTTGTGCGCTGTCAGAAATGGGTTTGCCAAGTCTGGCCATCCTTTCTGTGATTGTAGCTGTGGATACAAGACACAGCTGTTCTGGACTGCATACTAAATACAGCAATTCACATGCCTAAATGACTCAATTTGTACTTCTAATTACTAATTCTAACACAAGCTAAAATGTATTTCATTTCAATGCTGTTGTACAGTGTAAGAAATGTAGGTTTATACTTCACATTTGTTTTAACTGGCCTAAACTAATGAGGTGAAGTAGCAAGATCCTCATCTGATGCCTTCAGCTGAGCTACAGCATTTTCTCTTGTATTTATTAATTTACTTGGTCTGTCATGACTTAGTATATATTGCATTTCCATTAATTAAGGGTGGTTATTTACATTGAAAGGGTGATGCGGTAGAATTGCTTGGCTGGCGGAGCAAATCCCTCATGACTCAGGCATCTCTACAATGTTTATTCAGGTCTGTAAAGAGTCTCCTGAATGACAAACATTCTGACTTTTGCTCCGCTATAGAGTATATTTTAAAGGCAAGCAGATACATTATCATGCCAGGAGAAAGATGTATCTTTATCTAATGTGAAAAACACATGCTAGAAAGTTTACAGTACTCCACGATGCAATTCTGCTTGACATTTGCAAATTTGCTTATCAGTTCTATGTATACATCTGCAACTGAGAAGAAGAAAAGTAACTTAATCTAGTACATGTTTTACTGTCAAAACATAACACAAAACTGCAAAATCAAGTATTAAATTTATTTCCCTCCAAGAGAATTTGAAAAGAAACCATGTTCCACTAGTTTTATCACCACCACTAAAGCTTACAGTGGACTCCTTATAGAAGATACTTTTTTTTGGCTTTGAATATGAAATATGAAGTTCTGTACATAGTGAAACACAACAACTGAGAAATACTGAGGTTTAAGCATAAGGCTTCATCAGCAGAACTAGCACTATACATTTTATATGCAGTTAGGGAAGACAGACTTCTAACAAGAAGTTATTTGTTATCAGTATCCTGAACCTACCTAAAAAAAAAGTGTATTTCCACCCCTTTGTATAGTTATGCAAGTTTCATTGGCATGTCTCATAACAGTGTAGAAAAAGTTGTTCTTCTCTTTTGCTTCATTTTTTTTTTCCTAATACTTACTCCCTAAACCTCTCAGGTTGCTTCCTTCCTTTCTCCAATGCATTAGTACCAAATACAGAGTCCTGATCATTTCAATAACTGAATAGCATAGAGTTTGTCTATTATTTATACCTTCTAGTACACAGAGGAATTTCTTCTTGTGCTGGATTGTGTCCCCACTTCTTGAGACAGTAGCATCTCCCAAAGGTTCTTACCCTGCAGGGAAAACTGACTACAGGGGACTCCCAGCCTTAATAGTGTGGATGGAGGTGGTTGAGATCTGCCAAGGAGAGGTAAAGAAGAGGAAAAAAAAAATCTTCAAGTCACACATTTGACATTCTACACCTTCAAAAATGGGCATGTTACTTACAGTAAGCGTAAATAGCCAACCTTTCCAGTCAGCTACTATGACTTCCTCAGCTTTTCTATTACATAGGGTATTTTGAGTAAAGACAGTTTTCTTTAAACATCAATAAAGTTGCCCATGCAAAAGCACTTAGATGTATGACCAACGTACCCTGTGAAAAAAATATTATAACCTCTATAATGTCAGCTCATTCCGTACCTCAAGTGGCTCATGCATTTTTATCAGCCTAGAATATGCCAGCCTTCCACAACATGCATATCTTGTCTTGGAAAGGCAAACACTGACCAGCAAGCCGACAGCTGAGATATATTTTGTTTCTTATGTATGGCATGAGGAAGAAAATATACCAATGTATAATGTGTATGTACAGATCATATACATTAAATACCTTCTTTTAAGCAGGAGACTTTTAAACTAATTTCATTAGCTTCCTTTTTTTTCAGTTGCAGCTATGTACATTCTTTTGGCTGTGACCTTGGCCAAGGAGGTTACCATTCCTGGCCCACACCTCCTAGCTGTTACTAGCTCCCTGCAAACACAGCAGCACTCCTGCTAGGGTGCTGTTTCTAACCTAGTGCAGGCAAAGCAGGTTAAGCCCTTAATGCATTCAGGTGTTTGGTTTGCTTGGCTTTTCACCCAGAACATTTTGACAGCTACTATGACCGTACACTCACAGAGTTATTCACCCATTACACTATGGACAGAGATTTGTTGCTTGCTGCAAACTCTTCAGAAGCCAGTAGATTTGATTTACCTCCCAGAGCATCTCAAAACCCAGTGTAAGAGAGAACTGACATGCATTGGACCTTCAGCCTGACCACACAAAGAGCAGCACATCTGCTTGCCCCAGGTACAGGAAAAGGATGTGATGCTGGGGTGATAAGTCATGCTGAAAGGGCACTACAAAATATACTGATAAATCATTATCCAAGGACATTTAACTGCTATTAAATTCCTCTAATAGGAAGTTTAATCTGCTCTGTTTTCTTAGTTTGTAATGCCATGCTATTTATGGAACTATATGTTCTACTACAGGAACTCAAGAAAGGCTTCTCATTTCCTTTCTCTCTTGGGCACGGGTCAGCCAGCAGGCAATCAATCCATCAATCCACACAAAGGCCACGCATGCAGTTTTGAGCTGCAGTACCATCACTGAACAGCCACGGAAGGAAGCCAAGAATCCCCTAATTTGCATGAATTTGACATTTCCTGTCCATCAGTAGCACTCATTTACCTTGGAACAGAAAGTGATGGTGGGGTTTGGAGGGAGGGTTGTTCCCAGCTTTCAATTTTTAATTATTTAGTAGTCAGTTTAGTGGGAGGTGACAAGGATACATGGAGAGAAGCACCCATAACTCCTCCCAGTCTGATACACTGAACCTCATTCTCTATGGGACTGTGCCAAGAGCTCATTTTGGCCCCGCTCTCATAGAGTGATTTGGGTTGGAAGGGACCTTAAAGATCATCTTGTTCCAACCCCCCTACCATGGGCAGGGGCACCTTCCGCTAGACCAGGTTGCTCAGAGACCCATCCAACCTGGCCTTGAACACTTCCAGGGATGGGGCACCCACAGCTTCTCTGGGCAACTTCTTCCGATGCCTCACCACCCTCCCAGTGAAGAATTTCTTCCTAATATCTAAACTAAACCTGCTCTCTTTCTCTCAGTTTAAACCCATTCCTCCCTACCCTACAGACACCCTTGTAAAAAGTCCCTCTCCAGCTCTCTTCTACCAGTTTCCAGTACCCTTTAGTTATGGGAAGGCTTCTGTAAGGTCTCCCCAGAGCCTTCTCTTCTCCAGCACCGACTCTTTAAACCTTTCGTCTTAGGAGAGGCACTCCAACTCCCAGTCATGTTTGTGTCCGTCCTCTGGACTCACTCCAACAGGTCCTTGCCTTTCCTGTGCTGGGAACGCCAGAGCTGGATGCAGCACTCCAGGCAGAGTCTCACCAGAGTGGAGTAGAAAGGGATAATCATCTCCCTTGACCTTCTGTTCACTCTCCACCTCTCCTCCCATGCAATACCTGCCTCCCGCGTCCCTCTAGTTTCTCTCCTACACACACAACCAGCTCAGCAGGAGCCATCCCAGGCAGCTTGGCCTCTCCTAAAATGCTGCAGCTTCCATGAGGGGCTGCCCTCCTGGCACCTTCCAGATCATTCGCACCCCCTCAGCAGCAGCCTTGTTGGTTTGTGTGGGAGAGGCTGGGGTAACTAAGCCACCATCCCACACACAGCCCCTCTGCACCCAGGATAGCATTTTACTTTAAGAACACTTTCAAGGGAGCACCTGTGTTCAACAGCACAGGGTGTATTTGCCCCCAGCCTACTCTTTCATCTGCAAATACATAATTCAATTACCATAAGCTTAAATTTATTGTTTAAAATAGCACTTAGGTTTAATGCTTTTTCAATACTTCTTTGTCATTTGAAATCAATTCATAAAACCCTTTACACGTACTATTTAAATTAACTTTAACTCCAAGCCTTAGCAGAATCAATATTTAGCAGGTTCCTGCAATCCGTCCCAGTCTGTTGACACAGTGGAAGCACTGCTGTGGGTGAGGCAGGAGCAGACCTCCTCCTCTTTGGCTCCCCTGTACACCCCAAGGGGAGCAGCCAGCTGCTGCAGGGCCCCTCCTGCACCCACACCCCCACAACATGCCACCACAAGTGCCCTAACCCACAAGCATGGAGCAGCCCTTGTACACCTTCTGTAATCAGCATCATCAGTTGAATACCATCAGTGAGTTCCCAAAAAATCAATCTGACTTTCTTTTTCTCAACACCGAGAACAGAATCAAGGTAATTTTTCTTTGGTGTGCTCAAAATCATGGAATCACAAAGTCATAGAATGGCTGGGTTGGAAGAGACCTTAAAGGTCATCTAGTTCCAACCCTCTTGCCATGGACAGGGACACCTTCCACTCCAACCTGTCCCTGAACAATTCCAGAGACTGGGCAGCCACAACTTCTCTGGACAACCTGTTCCAGTGCCTCATCACCCTCATGGTAAAGAATTTCTTCTTTATATCTAATCTAGACCTGCCCTGTTGCAGTTTAAAGCTATTCCCCCTTGTCCTGCCTCTCTCCATCTTTCTTGTGGACAGGGGAAGTGGGTATAAAAGCATACAGACACACACACATATATATGTGAACTATTTTTTTTCCTTTCATTAAGATGTGTTTGTATGAGAGCTCTATTTATGACCAAAGCTTTTGTCATCAGTTTTCAGTAATCCAGCAATTAACATACTATATCAAACTTAAGCACGTACTAGATCAGCTTGTCCTAATTTAAAAAAAAAAAAAAAACCTTCTAGCTCATATTGAAAGAAATATGAGCAGTAGTCATTCAGTGAAAGAACTACTTTATCATCCTTAAACTATTAAAAAATGCAATCCTCGCCTCATGTTTATAAGGATCTAGTAATATGTAGTATTTTAAGACACTTTCAGTGGCACGGCGATATATTAAAGACACACCTCTTCATTTTAATGGAAAAAGAAGTTGAAAAAATATCTGTTCAAGAACTCTCTGGCTGATAAAGAAGAAGTAACTGATAACATTTATTATTCAGTACTCAAGATCAAACAATGATCTTGCTATAGTCAATTATGAAAAATGCAAGCAGAACAATCACCTAAGCATAAATTTTCATTTTCTAATTAGTTTGTAGGCAGTGGTGTTTACTAGTGTTGGTACCAGCATTATCAGCTGTAGAGAAGTGAAAGTCTAAAATGCATGGTGTTATATCCTCACATTTTTTTAAGAATCTTTTTGCAATTTTTGTTCTGTTTTGAAAATAATCAAATTAATAATAAACCATTCCCTCATTAACTATATAGTAACAAACAAAATTTTGCAGTATTTTGATATTTGCAGAAATAACTGTGCTGAATTTTCAGTATAGAAGTTTCAATGATGGATTTTCATAACTTGAAAGAAAATTTCTATGATTCTAACTTTATGTTCTAGATTCCAGAGAGTATTTTCAAATTTTGAAGCAAGTTTTGTGTAAAGGTACACAAGATAGTTTCATTAAGACACAGATTGCAAGGTGATTTGTAATTTTGTTAAATTGATAAATGAAAGTACATTGCTTTGATATTTAATACAATACTAAATGATGGGAAGTTAATCAGAATAACAACCGACAACGTTCCGTCAAAACAAAACAGTAAATTGAAGTGGTTTGTTCTGTTTCCCCTAATAAAAATATATTGGAAAGCAGTAACTATTTTGCAAAATATCTCAATTGCAGTGAAAGTTCAGTCCCCAACTGAGAAAACACAAACTTCACTACCCAAAAAGAATTGTGTTGACTAGCTGTCAGCAGGGATAGGAATAACAGAAGGAGATAAAGGGCAGCATACTGGAGAGGCTTGCTAAAAACCCCTGCCGTTGGTGCGGCCTAAACAACGACAAATGTTACTTCAACCAAAGAAAAGGCAAACAATCCTTACAAAACTCTCAGTAGAACTCAGGCCATTATTGCCAAGGCATCTCCATTTCTTCAGGAGTTTCTCATGAGCTCTGTGAACTGTGTAAGTCATACCAGCATAACAGTAGGTAACCAGCCATACCTTTGCTTCACCTACTTGCATCCTGAGGGAATTCAGAGCTTTACATTTCCCTGCTGGCAAATGCTCTTTGTCTTACTGGCACATTAACTCAGTTCTGGCCTGCCATATATTTTAGTCTAGCTGACAACATTTGTATGGCCTTAAAGTCAACCAACAGCCTCTGAATCTACTGAAGTTATGCTAAAATATGCAACATGCCATTACAAAGCCTCTGCTTTGCTGCTGGCTTTTAGGTAGGCTGTAGGAACTCACCTTCACAGTCGAAGGTTGTATAGAAACTTCTGTTCACCCAGCTCCCTCGCTGGCCTGGAAGGTGCTGGGAGCTGTTTTGCTCCCGTGCTGCCCCCAGGCTGTACCTCGATCCCACAGCCTGAGCACCTGCAGCTGCTGAAGCACACTGGGGCAAACCAGCAAAGCCCCTGGAGTGCTGAGCGGGATCAGCTGGGGGGATGCTCTCATGGCCAGGGGGAGGGCCCAGCACAGCAGTGAGACTGGGTGCAGGCAGGTGTCCATTAACAGAAAGAAATGCTCCCAGGGGACCTGGGGGTGTCAGGCAGAACCACTGGCTGCACAAGATAGCATGGAGAACTGATGGAGTGAGAGCAATGGTGTACGTGCTTTTCCTGGACCTGTCTCACAGAGGCCCAGGGGACAAGGGAGAGATGCTTACAAAAACTTTTTTTAAAAATCTGTTTCACCTGGCAAATCAGTTTTTTTGGAAGGTTAGCTTAACTAATCTGTGATGCTTAAGAAAGAGAAATGATTTGGAGGTACAGAATGAGGCCTGAAAATGATGAAGATCAAAAAAGTTGCATTGTGATACATTGTTGCAGACTTCAAATCCACCTCAGGACAAGGTCAAGCACATACCAAAGTCATATAACATTAAGTGGAATGTAAGCATATCTTTGAAGTTCATCATATGCTCTAAAGGATTTCTTGAATTTTTGTATCACACAGAAACTTTATTGCCTAGCATTTTCGTGCCATCCTTCTGCCCACAGGTAACAGTCACTGAATGTCTCTAGATACTCTGGCTCTAGAAAGCAATTTCCTATTTTCTGAAGTTCATTTTAAATGATGCAACATAATGAAACAGCAAAGTTACTTCATTATAGGTTTTTTACCTTTTTTTTGATTGATGTTTCTATTCTTTTTGCAGAGTTTTTAGAGTAGTTGTATCAAAAGCGTAGAAAGCAGCACTCTCAGTGTGGAATACTTGCTGCTGCTTTTTACTTCTGTCTTATTTTTCATTGAAATTCAAGCAAACAGAGCCTTTATTTGATACTTACCATACCAAATTAATACTAAAATGAAGGGGGGAAAATCCTTTGAACCTCAAAATAGAGGTGAGAAGTTGACATTATTTTTGTCTTTGGTTTGCAAAAAGTCTCTTTAAAAAGAGAAAGGAACGTCAAAGGGAACTTCAGTCCAATAGGCTTTATTCTTTTTACAGCATAAAAATTAAGTTTAAAAACTCTTTTTGTTCTCATCTGAGTAACACATTACATTTGTTTAAATAACTAAATGTATAAATAATAAACATTTTGTAAATCTTCATCTGAAATAGTGATATTGAAGGAAACTCTTTGAAGTGCAGATAATTCCCCCCATGGTCTCCTCCCCTCGAATCTTCTTCAGATCTTGCAGAGCGCTTTGCTGATTCCCCAGAGGCACTTTTGGTCCATTGAAGATTCTAGTTAAAGTAAAGAAAGATATTTAAATGTTTTAACTGAGTTTTTGGGGTAGCACTGAATTAAAACTGCACATCTTTCATTTTCCCAGACTTTTACCACTCTGTTATTTAAGCTTCAAAGTTCAATTCGCAGAAGAATTATTCATATTTCATAGCTTGACTAAGGATCTCATTCCCTTATTTGGTTTTTTTCATTCTCAGGCAAGTGGAAGAGACAGATGCTATGAGCAGAGTGTATGTGTATGTGTTGTTTTTGAAAAACACCCTGAGGCAGGGTATTCAGACCTGACTGTTAGGTCAGTAGGCTTCTGCTTGGGACACTCACCTGGAGACATATTAAAGGTGCTTTGGACGCTTTGGAAGGTCACTGGCTTTAAAACATTATGTATTTGATATTTGAAAAGCTTTCTTAAAATCTTCCCTTCCTAGGGATCTTGTCCCGGTATTTATCCACAGAACAGAGTTGCCTCGCAAATGTTTCGGGGTTTACCAAGAAGCATATTTCAGTCACAGTGGTGAACAGTCAGTCTATGGATTAAAAGTGAACTCTTGCATCTTTAGTTTTCCTAAATTTTCTGAAACTGTTGGCAGCATGACAACATGGAGCTGGGGCATAGAGGAGAAAAGAAGTTATAAGATGCAAATTCCTGTTATTCAGAGACTAGGTTTCAATCATTTCAACTCATTTAAGTTAATGGATGTCTCTACTGGTCGATGAACTTGCATTTGTACATCAATATCATGGGATCAGAGACATTTCTCCTGGAGAAAAAGAGTCAAGTCACTCTGTAATGCTAACACTTTTTAGTCACTGCTGTCTTAGCCTAATTGGATCAAACTAGTGGGAAAATAAACTCTGGCCTATTAAACCTCCTCAGCTACCCATGCCCAGTGACCTGTGATAACTAAAAAGAGTAAGAAAATTATTTCTATTTAAAAGCATCAATTTAGAAAGGCTTTTAAAAATAGTGTTTATAGGTAATAACAAATGCTAGCATTACTGATTAGTTTGAAACAGAGTACAATAATCCATTTTTTTAATTAGCTTTCCAAATTGCTGGAAAAAATAACAGAGAGATGATGTCTGTGGAGAGGTAAATGCTTCCTTGTAGTTGTTTTGGATTTCGCTCTAACCTTTAATGAATTTATTCTTGTAATGACAAGAACATTCTTTTTATTCCTGCACTTATGTTAGGAAAGTTAACGTGGAAGAACGAGGCATCTGGGAACACAGCGGAGTTTTGTTTTGACAAATGACCTCATTGACCACGTTGACAAACACCAACTGTACTGACAAATGACCGAACCACAGATGTTCATGTTTCATACAGCTCTGATTTAAGCCTTCACTACCTCCCACTTGCCTGTTGCTGCCCCTTTCCTGCGGCTCTGCTGGGCAGACATTTTTGTGTGAGCTCTTCAAATAAAATGAGCCGGGGAAACTCACACTGCATGTTTCAGTGGGTTACACTAGCTTGGCTGATTTTGCCTGAATCAGACGACCCAAGCTCTCATACAAACTGCTGCAGCAGCAGCAGAACAGGAGTGACCCTTCCAGATCAGGCAGTTGACATACACCGCTAGCCTTGGCGACCAGGTGTGTCATGAGAGAGAAATTCACTCCCACCTGCCTTCCCCTCCCTTCCCCAGTAACATTTAAATACCATTCACACTGCCTGATTCCTGAGGCAGAGATTCTCAGAATTGGATGCCCTGCATTCCTTTTGCAAAGCAGTTGTGATTTGCTCCCTCCTCTTTATTTCCAGTGAGTGCATTCAATGTGAAGGCAACCCTGTGTTAAACGCCGTCCTGACGATTCCTGTAAGCATTTGCTAGTGGTTGCCACAGGGACTGAACTCTGCTGAGAGCTGAGCATAACAGTAGGTTGCCTCATGCCTTCCCACAGACTCTGTATGTGCATGTGCACACTGTATCTCCTGTCATCTGGACCGTAGGCAGGATTCTTCTGAAGGGGACACAGAGGTCTGTGTAACAGAGAGGGAGGAGGCCTGGGTGGGATAATTTTCCCCATCACCTGTGGAAGGAGAAAGATGAGTAATGAAAGGGGCACAGGGTCAGTCAAGTTGGGAAGTTGAAGGAACAGTGAGTGTGTGCCAGTATTTTGATCTGAGCAGACAGAGCGTTCCAATTCTTAAAAAACATGACCTCAGCACCATACAGCGCTCACGCTTCCTCCTTTGATCCACCAAGCAGACTTACTAAATACGTGGGGTAAGAGACGAGGAGAGAGACTGTGGCAGTGCGCAAGCTCAAGCTCTTCAGCAGCGGTACACCACTTGTTTTCCTCTTCTGTGACAGCAGGCACCAGATGCATCACCCTTATAAACCACAGTGCCTTCACACATGTCTTGCAAGATGTGAGAAAGGAGGCAGAATATGTGAAAGTGAATGACAGAAGGGCAGTCAATCCCCGAGACTCCCTTCTTGTGCAAATATGGGCTTCGTTTTGAAAGAGTCCATGAGCAAGGAGTACTTTGCTCTGAAAATAAACAAATTCTGAAATTGCCTCATGCTTGGAAAATGATAGTGCAACTAACATTGGTTTTAATGCAAATTCACTGAAATCTTCACTGAGTTTCCCAATGGCTGCTTTGCGATAAAGCAAATGGTACAGGAAAAAGTCTTTTGATAGTCATTTGAGCATTTACATAAGCACAGAATGAAAGCCAGCTATTGCATGAACTCTTTCAGTTTAAATATAGAGTTGCAATTTTAGGGTTTGGATTTTTTTTTTTAATGTCTTCTCAAAAATTATGAATTTTCATTGATAAGTAGTCCTTTCATACTAAAGAAAATGTCGGTTTGGATATAAATGTTACCCTTGCAGGTTTCAGAGGCCTCTGAGTTTTGGGGATTGGGGAGAAACAACTTCTATCTGGGGGAAGGGGAGAGTAGACTTACGATACTGGAGAAAGGACACAACTAATATGGCTAGGAAGAAATAGATAGGAAAATAGTGTGCATTAGAGAGAAATCTGTTTAATGTTGGTCCACTTGTCTTTGCCCATATTAAAACACTGGAGCACTGATTTTTTCCTGAGCTGTTTAGTGCAAGGTCAATGATTATTAAAGCACTGTATCTATCATTTTCCTGCAAGTCCCCCATTCTCACCTCAGTTGCTGCTCTCTGAACTCTCTTCTACCTCAGTCTCCTGCCCACTCTGTTTATCCAGCTCATGTTTCAGTGCCTGTGATTCCTGCCCTTCACAGATGGCATGGAAACAGTAAAATTTTTCATTTCTATTCTTGCTTATTCATGACTTTGTTCTGACAATGCTTCAGAACGAACAGTAATAGTACACTTCATTATAAGTCTTGAAAACAAGGAAATTAAATCAATGCAAACAGTCTTTCTGTGGGAATAACTCTACTCACCTCAAAGCAGTTTTCAGCCTTTCTTTGGATTGATTGATTTTTTTTCCCCTTCACCATTATTATGCCCTGTTATAATGTCCTGTTATTCTTGTACCGTGTTTTGACCTGATTTAGGACAATATTCTGAGAGTCTGAATACAGATATTCAGGTGTGGTACCAGAGAGTAGAGCTTATTCCTAAGACTACTTATTGCTACGTGTTATAGTGTGCACTGCATGAAAATAAATCTTACTTTGCTGATACAAACTGTCAGTATTAGGGGTTTGCAATACTGAAGTTTCTTCAGTGCAGTGTGAATTCCTCTCGTATTCCAGGACCCACAGGATCAAGGGGCAAGGATCCATGTCTTGTTACTGGATAGTAAAATACCATGCTCATAGTAGGGTAGGTATAAATAGCAGATAACCACACTTCCATGGCTTTTTCTCACACTAATTAGGACTGATCTGGACCAATACTGATGTGTGCTTCTTCTCTGGTCTCCTTATGGTGGCATAACTCAATATTTTGGTTCACAAACCTTAATAATATGCAAGGAGACATTTGGAAACATAAATGCATTTCTAAGAATATAGAGCTAATCATTACTCTGAAACTGATCTCACAGAGTATCCATAATCTGGTATCACAAATGCTCCACTGAGACAGTGTTAGAATAGAAAGAGGGTTTGACATTGACATTAATTTGAGGAGAAATGGGATTCACAGGAATGGAAGAGCAGTAAGAAAACGAGATTGATTTCAGAGACTGCAAGTAGGTAGGCCTTCTGAAAGGCTGAAGGGAGAATATAGTCCTTCCTTTTCATGTGAAGGAATAATCTGAAAGCAGCCTGTAGACCTTTAGAGGTCATCAAATCTACAGACAGGAGTCAGTAGGAGACCGGAATTTGCTGATTAATATTACACAAACTTGCTACTTTCCATTTGAAGAAGCTCCAGAAAAGCCCTGATGGCAACCACGGTTTGTCTAAAGACATTTAGCAAGGGAGGGACATGTCACTTCTAAACAGTTCCTGATTCAGTACCCCCTGAGCATGAAGAAATGAAACACTGCAAGAATGTGTGGCTCCTATTGCTTCATTTGCACACTGCTCAGGTCTCGAATCTATTAACACAGCTCCAGGAAATCTTGAATTCCAAATGTCTGTCTGCATTGAGCTTTGCACTTGACTAATCAAGTCAAACATTGTCTGCTAATCAGATTTACAGGTGTGAACCTGTCAGCATGTGGGGATAGGCCACGTAAACATGCAAAGAGATTCAGATAGCTGCCCAGTAATATCTGAAATTACAACCTGACCAAGAGAGCTGAGTATTGGATTCCTAGGCTTCAAGCACAGTGATAGAGGGATTGAGTGAATTATCCGTATTTTCTTCCACATACCGTGCTTCTGATAACTGGTATTTTGAAAATTGTGTTCCTTAGGAAAAGAAATAATCAAGTAGTCCATATTCTTTGATAATCTGTACTTCCACGTAAAATGCCCAAAATTAGAGGCCAAAGGAGGATGAAGTTATGTGGGATCAAAAATGGAGATTCTATTAAAAAAGAGGCACTTAGGGATAAAATTCCCCTTGGACTGTTTACACACAGACATACTCCCTACACAGATACTTACTAGTGCCCAGTATTGTTTCATTTGTTTATCAGTGACTCGGATCAAGGGATTGAGTGCCTCCTCAGCAAGTTCACTGTGAGGGGTAGCCAATACCTCAGGGTGTTCTGTGGTCACTCACAAGTGTCTTGAGAGGTTGGAGGGATGGTCAGAAGGGAAAACTTTGAAATTCAGCAAAGGCCAGTACAGGGTCCTGCACCTGGGGAAGAATAACCCCCTGCACCAGTACAGGCTGAGAGCCAACCTGAGGTTCCTGATGGACAACAAACTGTCCATGAGCCAGCAGTGTGTCCTGGTGGCCAAGCAGGCCAATGGTACCCTGGGATGCATTAGGAAGAGTATGCCCAGCAGGTCAAGGGAGGTGATCCTGCCCCTCTACTCAGCCCTGGTGAAGCCACTTCTGGAGTGCTGTGTCCAGTTCTGGGCTCTCCAGTTCAAGAAAAAAAAGAACTCCTGGAGAGGGTACAGTGGAGGGCTGCAAAGATGATTAGGAGTCTGGAGCATCTCTATTCTTGGGAAAGACTGAGGGAGCTGGGCCTGTTCAGCCTGGAAAAGAGACAACTGCATCTTATCATCTTATCAATGCATAAATATATCTTAAGGACGGATGTCAAGAGGATGGGACCAGGCTCTTTTCAGTGGAGCCCTCTGACAGGACATGAGGCAATGGGCACAAACAATGTATGATTGCAACATTGTTTTCTTTTATTATTGCAACAAGGAGACTTATTTTATTATTGCAAAGCTACTGTAAATTTTTTAAAGGAAATCAAGGCATATTTAACTTAAAATAATTACAAGGCTCCATACACGGTATATATCATAGTAGGCCATCTAGAGTTGCCTTTGACTATACTGTATGATCAAACATCTAAGGACAAAATTATTTGTTATGGTTCTGCGTAAAATGTATTTCTAAACTATGTTCCTGAATGTAGCTGTGGTTCTGTTAGATGGACAAACCTTCTTCAGGTCTAGTTTATTGCTGGCAGAGGCTGCAGTAAGAACCCTTGCACATGATCTCTAGGAAAGTTATTCTGCTGCAAACTGCAAAGTCTGAACGTTACTGCAGTTTTTACTGTAACTATTACTCAGTTTAAACAGAGCTCATGCTTTGCTCTGTGACAACCTTTTATGGAGCTTTTTAATACAGAGAATTTAGCCTGCTGAGGTCTGAGACATTTCAGTATCTCTTCCAGAAAAATTATAGATTGCAAGTTTAATTGAGAAAGACTGACTGTAAACTGATCTCAGGAATTATTATTGCTAATTACATTTTTCCTTTAGTAATTAAGAAACTCTGAAGTATTTCATACATTAGGTGCTTGCCCTCAGTTCCAATGAAAAATACTATACGTTTTCTGGGGACAAGAACAAATATTGTATTTAAAGGCCAATACCTTGTATATAGTCCAATACCATGGTTAATATTATTTATTGTATAATTATTTCACAGACTTTTGTGGGTATCATTGTCTATATGTTTGGAGAAGCTTGAGAAAACTGGAGGTTAAGACTTTCCACTTCATATTTCCTCATAGCATTGGGGAAGGTGGGAATTCAGCAAACCTTGCTTTTCCATAGATAAATCATACAGAGTGCACATTCACTGCTCCCTCCAGTTCCTGACATGACAGAGATCTATACAAATTTGTGAGTAATGTTGAGTTATTATTTTAAAGCAAATATACTCTTGTCTAATACAGAAAAGATGGGACTCATTTTGAATATGCATGACAAATCATGCCTTGTCTTCTAGATTATGCATCTCTATTAATTTAGAAATGTTACAGAAGTGGCAAGTAAGGGCTTACTTTGACCTGTGATGGCCAAGGAATTCCTACTAAAATATCTTAGCAATAAGACATGGATAATTTATGATCAAGAATTACCATGAACACTGTTAAAATAATGCTTTGGAGAAGTGTTTGGCTTGACTGTACTCATTGTAATTGCAGATGGCTAGAGTTCTTTGAGGGCTAAAATTTCCTTACAATGTCTTTCTTTTGGGTTGCTTTGTTTTGGGGGGTTTAGGGAGTTTTGTTTGTTTATTTGGTTGGGGGCTTTGTTTGTTTCAGGTTTTGGCAGGGGGTTGGGGTGGGGTTTTGGATTGGGGTTTTTTGTTTATTCTCAGTAAAGAAATTATTTTGCACTCTTTTCCAGCAATCTGTTCACAGTTTGGGCAGATTCACATTTCTTGTTCTGAAAAGAGAATTTACTAGATACAAATTCCCCACCAGCTAGAGTTTCCTCTTGAGGCTGTGAAGACGAAGGTACAGTCATTCCCAGAATATGTGCTGCCAGTCTCAAAAAGTATTTTCTCCTTATTTGAAAGGGGATATAGAAAATAAGTCACATTAAATATACTGAAGGTGAATATAAAATCCAGAGTCTCTGTTACCTGAACTCATAAAAGAAACTGAACAACTGTCCTTGCTTCACTAGTTTACTGCAAAGAGCTGAATCTTTTAGTTTTAACTTTGCAAATTGAAAAATGCTAAGCCAAGTGAAATCCCAATGTGACTTGGACTTTGTCTGGAATCATGATGTCATCACCTAGAACTCCTTCATTGGTTTAACAACTTTTTATTGTGGCTTTTTTTCAAGCTGTTGCTTTTGGCATCAGATAGCCAGTTTTCTTTTTAAAAGTCATCTTTTTCATCTTGCAGTTGCTGAAAGAGCACAAAAACAGAATCCCTACTTTACTAAAATATTCATCCCAGATTATTAGGTTTTTGTAACCTCATAATCTGCAATGAAGCCTCCTAGTCCCTTGAACCCAACTTAATACTACTGGATTTTATTGTGGTTGTTATTTGATCTTTTGGTTGTGTTTTTTTGTTTTGTTTTTGGTTTTGTTTGTTTGTTTGTTTGTGTTTGTTTGCTGTTTGATAGTTCAATTGAGTGGAAGTAATCTTGTTAATTTAGTGAATTTAACCAAATGGGTCAAGCAGCAGAAGAGCAGAATAAGTATTTGTAGTTGTATCTTAGGATTTTTCTAACTGTTGGTATATCTGATACCAGCACAAACTTACAATTTGAGTCGACCAGTGTTATTTACTGAGAGTCTCCACCTCTGCGAGGTTTCTTCATCTCTTTGCAAAAGGTAAGAAGTGAAGAGGCCTGAGAGGAGTATAAAACATATACCCAGTGCAGGGTATACAACTGCAAGTGAGTGGAGAGCATGGAGGTGCACATCACAGGTGGAAATGCACATTATCCTCAGAACTGCTAGGCAGAGAACCATAACTTAGGCTGTTCTTCATGTCTGCTTTCCAATACCACAGGCCACTCTCACTCCTGTGACACAAAGGGAGTGTCACCCCTACCTAAGTAGTAGAGTAAGAAAGATGGAGAAAAATTTATGACTGTTAGCATATTTTGGGAATGACTTCCAGGTGAGAAATAACTACACTACTTTGGTTCTGTCTGGGGAAGCAAAGACCAAAGATGGTGACAATCCAAATCTGTGAACCTGTGAGATACATGGAGAAGTGAAAAAGGAGTTAGTGCTTTTTCCAACACAAGAAATAGATGCTGCTATTGGAATTAGCAAATGGCTGATTGAAAGCAACGATAAGAGATGCTTTTTAACAAAACATTGTAATTTGGATCTCTTCATGTAAAAAAAAAAGTCAGAAGTATATATGAGTTTCAAAAGCAATTAGCAAGATTCCTACAAGAGGAGTTTGTGATGCAACCTCTGGCTTTAAAAGTACCTGTGTTCTTCTATTGTGCTCCAGGCATTTGCTCTTAAGAGATAGCATTGCATGCCAGACAGATTTCTGTTATGTTCTCTCAGTGCTGCTCCTCTTCAAGTGCAACTGCAGCCCGCAGTTCAGATACATGATTGCAGCGTGATAGTGACTACAACCTCGCAGGGTTTGACATAGGCTGCTGGGCCCATCGGGGATCCTGCATAATATTTGGCAGCTGAAAGCTCTTATCTACAGGGGTTGTAGTTATGCCTCTGAATTGTCGTGCTCCCAAGTGAATTCAACAGGCAAGTTGAGGCAGATCTAGCCAAGGAGGGTAGCGCTTGCCTACTCGTCTGCCAGAGGCTGTAGCCACAGCAGCAGGGGCAGCAGATCAGCGTGCCTGTCTGCACCTCAGCCAGCTCTGTTCACAGCTTGCCACAGTAGCAAAAGCCTCCGGTAACAATGCTGAGATGGGTTGAAGTGCCTGCATGCGTTGTGTTCCATGGTAACCCAAGGCAGAGAGGTGAGTCCAGGGAAACACAGGGAATAATACCCTAAACTGCTGCAGCTAGATTTGTCAGACTTCATCTGTTAGTTCCCTTAAATGCACGAATTTGGAAAAGCGCTTGTTATAGAAAAAGATGATTGCTGATGGAGAGTTTCTCTGGTGGTTTTGCTGTGCATTATAAAGTTTTCACTGCTCTAGGAAGAGGGCTAAATCTTCAGTCTCATTTTTGTTGTTTCTCATAGGATGCTGACTTATCTTTAAGTAATATACTGCTTTGCTTTGTGCATTCCTATCCTCCACGGGAAAGAAGGTGGAATGGCTTTTTTTCAAAAACTAGGTTATTTTAAACTATTCAGTGACCTGCTTGTCAGTGACCAGCCATGATACCTACATGATACCTGGGAGCAGGCTCTTAATTACTAGATTGCACTGTTAGCAGCATACGTGCTTTCAGTTCTCTTGCACGCCACCAGTTTTCATCTGATTCTTGTGAGAGTCTAAAATGTAAAAATTCGCTTGGTTGATTTTTAACCTCATGAGCTGATATCTCATTTGAGAGATAAACAGTGCCAGAATCTCACTGCAGAAGCTATGGTATATCTTTCTCTACAGAATTATATCAGTTTGCTGTGAGACAGATTTCTGAAGAGTCTCAAAGTTAATAAACCTTTTAAATACATTTTAGTAGCCATATTACAGGCTTAACATCTGTGAGAAGACAGCTTATTAAGGGAAAGACTTACCTGGCTGAGCACCAAAACATTGTTAGACACGTACAATGCAAACAGAGGCTGCTTCATGTATTTTTTTTCCAGGAAAGGCAGTAATTGCTCTGCTGATCATATCTGTAATTCCTAAATTATTCAGTAGGAGGGGGGCAGGGGAGCTCTGGTCATCTCTGAACAAAGCCAAACATCCTCATTTCCTGACCTGTCAGTATTTCTGTTTCAAAACCCAAACCATTAGTTGAGTGCATCACCTTGGGCAACTTCTTCAATCCCATCTTCCTGTATCCCAAATGAGTAACCTATCCACGGGATACTCAGTTGATCCATACAAATGTGTTATTACCTGCTCAATATCTTTTTTGTTATTGTGAAAGAGATGACATTAAGTTTACGGTGCCTGGTGATAATTTGTGCAACTAATTAAAGTCTGGGATGAGTTGTACTTCTTTTTTAAATGCTTAATCAGTCACACAAGTGCTACCTCCATTCATGAAAGCAAATGCTAAAGTAAACAGCTTCTTATAATTTATGCTTTAAAATAATAAAAAGCCCAAGGAAGTTAAGTATCAACCTAATGTTAACTTTGAATATAAAACAGTTTGCTGAAACCAGGAAGCAATTAAAACATACTGTTTTATAGAGTCCTTTATAGCAAGATAGTTTTTATAGGTCTATGTCTGCTTTTATTTTGGAGGGTGAGCCATAGTTCAGTTTTGCCCAGGAAATAACAAATGGGACTAAGAACACATCAAAAATGCAGATGTTTTCAGGAGGTAAGTGTGTGGTGGCTTTTTGTGGGGAAGAGGGAGTGAATAAATCCAGCACACAAACCTTGCCGTTACTAATTCTTTAAGGAAAGGACTGCATGCCTTTCAGGGTCTCCAATGTACTCCAGTATATACATATTTGTCATGGATACTGGCTCATCCAAAGTGTCCTTGCACAGGGTGTATGGTTCTCTTGCCTTGTCACGTGGTGCTTAAGAGATGTGCTTTCCTTTACTACTAAAAAATTAAATAATTGGCAACTGTGCTTCTCAAGAGACACATAAGAATAATGATAAATGTGATTATGCTAATAAATATGAAAATCACACAGAAGCAGCAGGCCAGATATAATTCCTTTTTATTTTTCCCCTTTTAACATGTATCTCATATCCACATGGGGAGCCAGTGTTTTCTATGAATTTATACTTTGAGTGTTTGCTTTGCTTGATGGGACCCCTGCAGGAACAAAAGGGATCTGAAATTAAATCATACCTGCTATAGTAGCTGGGTACAATACTGCTGTGTTGGAAAGTGTTAGTAGCTTCTGTCAAGTAAGCCTGTGATCTCCAGGCCATTGCAGCTCCAAGTAAGGGTGCTAAACACCCCTAAATCTGGCTAAAGGGAAGGCTTGATTAAGGCTCTTTATACAAATGAAACAGTTGGAAAGATTAGGAGTTTCTTTCTCTAGCAAAAGGCTTCATGTTAGGGACTAATTAGAAGTCTGAGTTCACCAACTACAGGTGGAGGTACAAGGTGCTTGTTTGGCTCTAACAGGGAACAGAGGAAAGAAAAACACTCTAGGGCACAGAACAGACTGGAAAGGCAAACTTGGCAATCACGAGTGTGAATATCACCTAGATTTATTTTGTGTTTGGAGATACAGGATTGCAGGTGTTTTCAGTAAGTCAGTAAAACTGCATCAGAGAGCTGATTGCATCATTCCTTTCTCCTTTTAACAAAAGTGCTTCCTGGTTTTCTTTCACTGCCAGCGCTAACATGTCCCATGGGCCAAACAGCATATGCAAATGGCAAAGCTTACTTATGAATTTTCAGACAATGAAAGAGAGTATCTGAATAATTTGTGTTATAATTAATTAGAAATATGTGTGCTGCTAGCAATTAGTCACTCAACATGAGTTTTTTTGGGAAGCCCTAATAACCTTCACATGAAGTATTATAGGCTTTCAACACTTTCCGTGCAATCAAAGGTTACTGAGTACAATGCATTGTTCATATCTGAGATCCTTAGTAGAGAAAATATGGAAGGAAAAGTGTCTTCTTTGCTGGTATACACTTCTGAAATTTCCTCCAATGGAAGCTGCCACATTATATCCTTTTAAAAAAATATATCCTCTCTCAAAATCATTGCCATGTCCTAGTTTTTCAGTGGGACAGAGACAACTGCCCTAACACTCAGAATGTCTTTTCCAAAATAACTGTCATCACCCACTTTCCTCCATGGGATGTGGATAACAGTCCTTACTAACAAAGTCTAGTCCCTAACCCCATTTGCTCTTTGTTGGTTTTTCTCTCAAGCACGTGGTGTCAAAAGCTTCTGTAACTCCTCCTGAAGGCAACTTTACTTTGCTCCCATTGCTTTGGGGGAAAAAAAATCAAATAGGGTGACCAAAAAGAAAAATAGGAAGCAGTAGTCATTTTGAAAACATCTTTTGAAAAGAAAGTAATTCTTCTTGAGCTTTCCTGTACAGAAAAACTTAAAAAGATAAACCCCCAAAACTAGAATAGCAAGATTATACTCTGTTTTCTTCCTCAATGACAACCTAAATAAGGAAAAAAAAGAAATGACTTTTTAAAAATATTTTTAAAAAAATCATATACTCTGTTGATTTAATTCTATGTCTTTGTTATATGTTATACATTATCTGCAGTATGTACTGTCAGGCTTGATTCTTTCTTGCTATGTTGATTGGGAATTACTTTATATTTTTAGTTTAAATTTCTTTATTAGACAATGTAGTCTAGTGCTATTAGATATGGGGATATTGCTATTTACTTTTGTTCTTTATGTCCATTAAATCAGACAGATGCCTTATTTTCATTTATGTCACCATTTTTTCCTACTTCCTTTCTTAGCAAATCATTGTCATACCCAGACCTGCAGAGAATGTGGTCATGCATGGACCTTAGTTAAGGCTACTATGAACTTTATGAACTTCTGTAGAGACATTCAGATAAAATTATTAACAGTAGAGAAAATTATGAAGTAAATTTTACTGAGAAATTGAATCTTCTATATTTATTATCAAAACTAGTCCAATTGTTATAGAACAGAATACATAGAAACCTCTATATAGTAAATATTCTTTCCCACTACTTTGTTTCACACTCGAGCTAAGCAGATCTAACTTAAACATTTTATGATGACACATATTTTCACTTCTGTTTCCAGACAGAAGCACAAGCTCCATTCGTTATTGCCATGGTTTTTAAAAGTAATTCCAATTTCAATATTCCACACATCCATTATTTAAAATAAGCATGGGAAAACATTAATTTCAGTTTCTTAACTTCCTGGAATACAATTTTTGCAGACAGTTTGGGTACATTAAAACAGAATCTAAATATATGGTTTTAGACGGCCACCCTTATCCTGCCCCAATAAATCGCCCAAGCAGCAGTCAGTGAGGTCATCAGAACCTGTCAGAAGACTTGTTGCTTCTAATTTCCGCAATTCATAATCTATGGTAACCTAATTTTTCCAAGATAATAATGTAAACTAGATCTTGCCAACTGACTTGTAAATGAAACAGATGCTACTGTGGTCCAGCTCACTCACATGGGCTACCCTTTAGCCCACAGCAATAGGAAGGCAAAGGACTGTAAGGACAAACTGGAGTCCAGCTGTTTGCAATGAATCAGCACAGGACACGAAGGCTGAATGGATGTCAGCATAACCTGTTATCCCCATAAGCTCCCTTAAATTCCCCATAAAAAAAATCACTCTGTCAGATAAGAATGAAGGGCAAAAATCAAGGCAAGATGACAATTCAGGACAACTGAAAGGATCAGAAGGAGTATTAAAAAGGACTATAATGGAAAAGCCCAAGTATATGGATTAAAGCAGGTGTGTTACTTGCTAAGAGTGTAAAGTATTAATAGATAGTTAAGTACAACCAGTTAAAGTTTTTCTTCTATTAAATATAAGAAATAGTTCTTAATATTACAATTTTTACACCTTGAAATGGACTGATGGCATTTTTCAAAAAGGATGGAGAGGAATGACCTTTCACAGCCTACTGGCATAACATTGCTAATGACTGGCTTGTCCTAAGAATGTGTCCCATTGATTTTAATGGCACTATTCATGTGAACAGGTTTATATAACTGAATGCAAGTTTGAATATCTGAGTCTTAAATTAGAAAAGAACATAATGAGGCAAACAATGAGGCAAGTTAAATGAGCATTATAAAATATTTCAAGTTAATATTTTTCCCCTAATCTCATAATGTAAGGATAAGAAAGGAATCATCTGCTCTGCTAGAAATTTCAAACATCATCTTCTTTAAATAACAAATAGGCAGCTATTTAGATTAAAGACTTTTCATACAAGCCAGAAGATTCAATGACCCATTCATCTCAAGAATTTTGGAAAATATTTGTTTACTTCTTACATTTTGTATACTAACTTTTATTTAAATTGTCTTTCTGTTTTAATTCCCAACCTAATAAAATAAAATAATTAAAATATATTTGTATATATTTTAATAACAGCTAGAAATATTTTTTTTCTTGTAAGAAAATATTGTCCCTGACATACTTCTTATGGGAACAAAAAGCAAAGAAGAAATTACAGCAGCTATAAATCAGTTTTGTGGTTTTGATAATTTAATACATTTTTCACGGGTTGCTCTCTCTGTCTGGCATCCTCATAACAACTCAGTTGGCATGCAGCTTTGCAATTTCATCTCTTTCCTCCACTCTCTTTTCCTTCCCAGTATCATATACTTCAAAGGAGTTTAGATTCCAAGAAGTGTTTTACCAGGTGTACAAGCCAAAGGCTCATCTTTTAATCCCTTGCATTTGCATGATCCAATTCTGCAGATTAAAAATTATTTCGTTCTTGTATTGTATGGGCAGAGCAATGAATATTATTGTAGAGTTAGTAACTCTAAGTAGCTATGCTGATGAGCTAACTTAATCCTTTGGAAGGGGATAATAGGGTAATAAAGCACGAAGGAATAATCTTAGTCATGTCTCTCTGGTATTCTGACAATTGCACCCTGTTCAAAAGTAGTCTCATGCAAAGTCACCAAAGAAAAAACGACTGTAGTCGTCAACTGCACAGATGAGGGAAACGTCCGCGGCTGTGTCAGTCATTTTAATGAGTCACAGGAGAAGGGAAAGTGGAGGAACAAATTAAAAACAACAGTATTTTTCTCCCTTCCCCCAACAGAAGAAATGAGAATAGTTACAATTTCATTTGCTTTTAAAGCACAGCACTTGGGTAATAAACGACTCCTGCAAATGTGCTGAGCAAACACCTCCGCATTCATCAATATGCGGAAGCTGTTTATTGCCTCATAAACTTGGAAGCAAGTGATATTGTCTCTTAAATCAATGGTTGCATGGACATCCTAGGCACTGTAACAGAACAGTACATCCAGACAATGCTGATACCTAAATTAATGGTTCTAGTAATGACTGAAAGGTGCTTTGTGACTACTAAAAAAGTTAGATATAGATTAAAACTATGCCTAGGACACAACGTATATATGTTGAAACAGGGACGTGTGTATGTATGTGTCTTGCTATGGTTTTTATTACTGTTTATTACTTTGGGATAAAAACTTACTACTCCATGCAGTTTCGATTTGCATGTGGGTTGGGCTGCCAGTACTAATAAGGTCAAACTTGGTTTAAGCCTAGTTTATGCACAAACCCAGTTTCTAAATCTGTGGGAAAGATGGCTTAGCTTGTGTTAGCTGTATCAATTTTAAACCAGATTAAAGAACCAATAATAATCTGAATTCCATGGTATCCATTATCTGAAAATTATTTATAAACACTATGTAATTAGCTGACATTGCACTGTAAGTTTCTGATCTGCAGTGTCTCAAGCTGATCCTATCTTCTTTATCTGAAAGGAAGAGAATACACAGCTCGAAGGCATTTCTCCTCCTATGCAACTGTTAGTGTTTGAAGGTACAAAGTCAGTGTAGGAAAAGATGTGACAAGATTCAAGGAAGGACTGACTGATCAAGGACTGTGTTTCCCTTTCTGCTACTTGCAGTGTCTATATTGCAACAAGAAGGACTAATTGCTTCCTGATCAACTGTAACTTTAATAACAGCAGTGAAATGCAGCAGAATGTGAATTAGACTTCCACGTAAAATTAGCCACCTTACTATATGCCATTGGTCCCAGGCAAACGTGAGTAGCTTATGTTTTTCACGCTGCTGAGGAAAACTAATTTAGCAGTAATATAGGTACACTTACCCTTGTTGCTGTCACATCTTCTCAAGACAATCAGCCATGCTGCTAGAGCATCCCGTTTTGCAGAATAGTAGCACAAAAGTACTGAAAGAAAAAATATTCCATCTCAGCTTCTGCTCATCTTTTACCACAGAATGATTTACAATTACTAATGAAATACTAATGCTACACTATAGTGGAGGTTTCCCATCTGCAGATTGTTCCAGGCAGATCCTACTTTGTGCATCTAAAATACAGCAGTACTCTACTTGAAATAATTTATACATATTCATTTATTTATGGAGTATTTTCTCCTGATCAAGTGCATTTCTGAAGATCTTATGTTGACATCTAGTGCCACAGGTCTCAATTCTACAAGAAACAATGTACTGTTGATCATCATCATGGCCAGGTTTCGTGAACAAAGATTTGAGAGGGGCTCTACCCACGCTTGCTACAAGCACGCTGATGGCTAAAAAGGCCAATGAGAGATAGGCAAGTCTGGTTGCAAAAGGCACAGTGGAAAGTCTCCTTAGGCAATATCAGTAAGACATAGTTCTTTCTGCATTGTCTTTTCTCCTCAAGAATGATTCTACACGTGCTCTCAAAAGCAGCAGCAGCATTATAGATGGTGTGTCTCCAGGCCTCCCAATTGGAGGCCAGGGTAGACCAATGGTGGTGATCAATATGGCCAAGGCTGAGGGACTGTTTCAGGCAGTCCTTGTATCTCCTCTTCGGGCCTCCTCTCTTGCGGCAGCCAGTGGCAAGTTCCCCATAGAGCACGATCTTAGGGAGGCGATGGTCCTGCATCCTGGAGACGTGCCCTGCCCAGCGCAGCTGAGTCCTCAGCAGCATGGCCTCAATGCTTGGGACTGCTGCCTGTTCAAGGACAGACGTGTTGGTCACATAGTCAGTCCAGTGGATGTTTAGGATTGTATAGAGGCAGCTCTGATGGAAGCGTTCTAAGAGTCGCAAGTGGTGGCTGTAAATGACCCATGATTCAGATCCATATAAAAGAGTAGACAGTACAATGGATCTGTAAACGCTGATCTTTGTACTTTTCTTCAGGTATTTGTTTCGCCAAACTCTTTTGTGGAGTTTACTGAAAGCTCTCTATGCCTTCACTAACCTGTTGTCTATCTCTTTGTCAGTTTTACCATCCGAGGAGATTATGCTTCCCAAATAATTAAACTACTGGATTCACCTGAGCTCTGATTCGCCAGTGATGATATGGGGATAATGAAAGACTTCCTGAGGTGCAGTTCGGTAGAAAACGTACTGCTGATGATGTCCCAGGAAAGTGCAGCATAAACTCCTTACCAAGCCTACATACTATTCTGATTTTAATCTTTGACTTCTAGCCTTTAACAAGTGCACTTTGAATTAGCCATGTCCATTGGAGCATTAGAATTGTTTCCTAATTAGCAAAACTTCCATATTTTGGGTAACTAAAGTCCTAAGTGGGCTTTCTTCAAACTTTGCAAAGCAAAATTCTGTTTTCATTAAGTGAAACTGTTAGCTGCAAAAGGAGATATATATATATATATATAAACAGCTTACAAAGAAAATAAAATAAAATTGTAATTTCTGGGTAAAGTCCACAGTCCAATTCAGATTTCATATTTTTTTAATGACATCATTACTAGCATTCAAGCAGTCCTCAGAAAGAGCATAAACCAGCTGAATAGCCTTATGTCACTGTCTTACATAGTGTTAAAGGGTAATAGTGAACAGAAAATTAAACATGCATATGTAACATGACACAGTCGCAATGAAGCGTAGCAAAATTTCAGGCTGCCTCTGTGAAAGCTGTGCATCACTGAGATCTGTCTTAATAGCCCTCTCTGTGTAGTTCTGTTGTAGCCTGGATAGAATACTAGATATGTTTTTGATTTATCACGTTGCTAGAATGCAGTCGATAAACTAAAGCAAATCTAGAGAAACATAACAGGAAGATGAACTTGCATGAAAAAAAAAAATGATCAAGTGTAAGCAACTTAGGGAAAGAGTAACTGAGATGAAATATAACAAGTTTTAAATTTTTATAGGATGTAAATGCTAAGGAGAAAGAAAAATTACCTTATTTGTAAAGCAAAGACAAAATTAAGAAAAGTACATTAGGAATAATGGAGGGTGATCCCAAAAGGAGAAGCAGAGGACCTATCCATCAGGAATTTAAACGAGTTTTGAGAAGACAATAGAAAATTAATATCAAATAGTGTTCTTTGTTATCAGGATTTGGTTTTGGTCATGTAACTGCTTCTCCCTCTTGCTGCCTCTCAGAGAATGAAATAGGTGCTTTGTTAGTGCTTTCTCCCTTCAGAGAAGAAGAAAATACATTTCTATTGCCTAGTGAAGCAGCAGTCAAATATTTGTATTTCTGCTTGGAGAAGCATTGTAAGATATTTAACAGGTGAAATACAGCTTTCCACATGAGGAGAGGTGCCCCTGGTGTTGTCTTCTCATTCTGGAGAAGGAAGTCTCTAGGCAGGGTTCAGATGTGGCATCCTTGAAATACAGATGCGTGCTAAAGATCCTGAATATTTAAGTATGTAAGTTTGATACTTTCTGGAAACAAAATATATTTTATAGCTACAAAGTAAACAGATACAAAACTATGGTAATATTGTGCCAGATTCCCAAGCACAGTCACAGTATACCTCTCTTTCCAGACATCCTGAGCTTTACTCTTTCTCGCCATGGCCCTCAGTTCAGCCCATTTGGTAGCAACAAATTCTGCTTTGCCTAGAATAGCTCCAAGTTCTCATCGTGTCTTCCTCCTTTTTGCTTCATCTGCAGTGCCTGACAATTTTGACCCTCATCTGTTCCTTTTACAGTCTTCTATGGATATGCTCTCTCATCCACCCTTTATAGCCCTAGTCCTTTCATGATCTTGCTCTATCTGTGGTTTTCCTATCACTCCTGCCCTAATATTCATCAGCTTTCTGTGTTTTCTCCTCTGGTGCTTTTTAAAACCATCTAAATTAGATATGTTCACACAGGCAACATTTCGTCAGCACCCTTTTAGCTGGAAAGTGGCTGCACTACAGGAATTTAAATTAATATATTGCCTCTGACTTAAGTGAGGCCAGGATTTCAATCTTACACTTCTCATATTTCTTGACTGTCTCAAAAGCAGGAAATTACAAAGTCCCTAGGCAGTACAAATATAGTTATTTGTGCCATGCAAAATGTTGCCTGGTTATAAGACTACTACTTGGCTTTTCAGTACTACCAGGATACTTTGGCAAGCTTTCTGCAAAGGTTAACAAAAGTTAGATAAATAAGGGCCTGGTGCACTTAGATACTTTATCATTCCATAATATGTCTTGCTAATATCTGTGTATTCAGCCAGAAGAATGTTGGCCATGTTCCTGTCTCATTTCTAAATTCTGGCAAGCTAACTGTAATCAAGGTATTCCTTTTAACGGGATTGATTTAAGGCTAAATGGGGCTCTCTACTCTTTGCAGCTTTGGGTCCTTCAAAAATCAGGGAACACTGAACTTGTGAATAGAACTAGTAGCACTGCAGTTTTTCCCTCACTACCCTTGTTTTCAATCCTTTTCCCATGTTCTTTATGAACTTTCCCTTGCACCCTCTTTTTTTAATATTTGTTACTCTAACTTGTTCTTCCTCATACTTGAAGGCTCTGTGACATTCAGCCCGTTTTATCCTTGATGCCTGATTTCTGCTTTCTCTGGCCATACCATCATCTTATCTCTTTCTCTAACCTTGAAGGACAGATTAAGAGAGAGGAATAGAGTGAGATGCTCAGTGTAAATTAATCAGAGAAAGAGAAGAATGAGAGAGCATGAAAAAAAAGTGGTTGAGAACACCCAAAGAAAGAGGAATAAAAATAACACCTGAAGGAAGAGAGCAAAGAAAAAAAGAAATAAAGAAAAAAAAAAAGAGGATATGTAATATAACCATGAACTGTGATCAAAATGTATATAAAAGAATTGGTCAGACTTTATGCAGAAGGAAAACAAACCCCAGGAAATGTAGGAAAATCAGGGAGACCCCTTACTAGACAAAAGTAATGGGGTAGGAGCAAAAAAAGAAAGAGGTAAGAAAATGAAATTTTCTATTGCATTGTTTCAGAATTAGATGGAACTGTTACATTCACAAGATCCATACAAGATAATAGACGTACATAAAATCACAAAGATTTAATTATTATTTATGCAAGACACATATAATTTTGTCCCTGATTCAACACAGCACTCAAGCACTGTGGTAATTCCCATGAAGTCAAGCAAAAATAAGTATTTTACTCAAAATGAGTCTAAGCTCCCTCCAGATTACTCAAGATGTGTTGGTTGAATATCCTGCACTGAGGGTTCGGGATTTGCGTTGTTCAAACACAAGAGTTATCGCAAGGTTTCTCAGTGATTTCAGAAAAATATCTAAATAGGAAAGGGCTTGCAGGAGAAGGTGGAGCTGGGCTGAATCACTGAGGGTACAACTTTCTGCTCATGTAGCCCCAGGGGGTCAAAGTTACTCTTTCCTTCTTCCTCCCAGCAGCACCTGTTACTGCAGCGTCTCCTTGGAGGCCAATCTTGCTGCCTAAAGCTCTGACATAGTGAAAGTAGAGGGCATTTTACTGCTATGTGGTGTCCCTAGCCACCTGCTGCTATAGACCAGCCCTGTGCAGTGCTACTCCCTTGCTGTCCTGTGTGCTCCTAACCAGCTTTTGTTCACAGGAAAGCTGGGCACCAGGTCTGGCAATGCCAGGTGCACTAACACAGAACTGACGTCCACAGGATCCTTGTCCAGCTGAGCACTTACATAGTGTTGAGTTTCTTTTTCATCCTTACAGGAGTTCTAGTTCCTTCTTCACCCAGCAACCTATCGGAGACGTCACTGCTTGATATTCCATCGCTGCATGTGCTCTGGGTCTATCATACAGAGACCAACCAAGAAACTATTCAATATCCACAGTTTTTCTGCACATAAACTCATATTCTGTATTATAGGAATTGGTCTGATACCTTCTTTACTCAAGCATGATTTGGTTTTTCAGGTGGGGTTGAGCAAAGCTAGGAGCTGGTTTTGGCTGTGATGAAGTTGCAATCACAATAAAAGTGAATAAACTAAATTCCATCTATTTGTAGTCCCCCTCAGCCCAAAGGCGTCAAATAAAGGACTCCACAGAAAAGTTCATGCACTAAACCTCACAAACACCTAAGCACAAGCATTTCTAAGAAATCTGGAAATGAATCACATAATATAATGCCCTGGTTACCACCTTGTCATGCAGCGTTCACACCAACTTCCATCAGAATTCAGGGTCACACTGTACTCTGAATATCAAGTCAATATTTTCTTCCTATTCCCAAGCAAAAAGAGCATCAATTTTACCCACTGGTCACTAGATGACCACCTGGAAAAACTGAAGCTGTCTTGGACATACAGATCAGGAGTTTTCAGGAGCTTTTGCTTTCAATTGAGCAGAAAGGAAGTTTTTTCAATAGACAACAAGAGAGATAAGAAATCTTGTAATAAAGATTTCAGTTTTCAATGAAATAGGCATCCACACTGGCAGGAAGCAGGTTGAAGGCGTACTGGTAGAAGATAAATCCTCCAGCTCCACTTTCCTTATCCCATCTCTGAATCACAATACATTGAGTTGTCATCTGCCATTTGTGTATTCATTCTAATTCTTTCTGCCTTGTTATTCTGTCAATTTCTTAATCTATTTACACTGACTTTATTTTCAGTGTGTCTATTGTGACAGCAAATCCTAGAATTGCCTTGGGTGTTGTCTGAATATGGCCATTATCAAATCATAATGTCTACCCAGATGAGGAACTGTAAAGGCCCTAGGCATCACTAGGAGTCCTTAACAGCTGCCTGCAGTTTAGACCCGCATATCAATTTCCACCTTGGAGGATCTGCTGAAGTATTATAAGGTGAATAGGCACTATGTGTATTAAATTTTGGATTAGTGGTTCAACCAAAACATTCACTTTCCCTCCCTCTCTCTCTTTCCCTCTGTCTCTCTTTTTTTCACATTAATAAACTTGCTATCTCCATCTTTTGTTGATAAACTATATAAAAATGCAAATGATCCAGAATCCAATTAATTTCTGGAAGGTTGCAGCTGTTTTGGGCCCTATTCACAAAGACATGTGGTGTGCTTGCGTGCGTGTGTGTGTACGCGTGTGTATGCATCTGATTGCTAAGAAAATCAGGCCTTATTATTGAAGCCTTGACTCTCAAAATTTGAGCTATTGTTCATTGCCAGTGCTGATGCAAACAGATAATTTCCAAATTGTATTCCATGTTTATTAAAGTGGTAGAAAATGTGACTAATTTCAGACAAAGCTGAGAAAAGGTGGAGCTTGAGAGCTGAAATAGGAGATCTGGGAAATCTGTTTCTATTACAACAAAGAAAAGTTTATCTAATATCTCAAAAAGCATTAATTACTGTGAGGCACAGGCAAACACATTGTGGATTTCTTCATGTGTTTTGTCATTCTTCATTGCTTTATTCTACTACTGTGAGTTGTTTGGTTTCATTTTGTGTTTTGTTTTTAGTTTTTTTTTTTTTTTTTTTGCTTATAGCTAATGTGTAGTTATGAAATTGAGAACATCCTGGGAATATTTTTCATTACCCCAGCTCAGCCTTTGAATAGAAATTTTTCAGGGCCAGACAGTTTGAAGCAACGTATATAGTTGTTTCCATCACTGACTGAATTTGGACAAGACACTTAGAACTGGTTTTTTTAATCTATATTTTTATATTAAGGGGTATTTATGGCTGCCCACTTTGTACCTGCAGCTGAAGCAACAAACATCAAAACACACAAAACTCACAACACTGTGAGCAAGCAGGTCTTGATCTCCTGTGTATCTGTTCCCCCACATTACCATGTTATCCATGAGCAACAAAATCAACAGCATCTAATTTTCTCTTATATTTATGTCTTCATCTACTCCTCTTTGCCTTCTCTACTGTCTAATATAGGTTCAGCATATTTCTGTCAGTGTGATAGTACTCTCTCTCCTCTACATAATGAAGCCCAAGGGAGTTTAATATCCATGAGACCTCTTCCCCTGTGCTCTTCTGTCTATTTGTTCAAGTTGGCCACCAGCTCAAAATTTAGTGAAGAGAGTGCCAGTGAAGAGAGCCAGGGCTGATGACAGCATGACCAAACACCAGGCTGAAAAGGGGACTTTTTCTTAGCTGTAAAAAATCTGGGAATCTTATTTCATTTATTCTTAAAACAAGGATTTGGTATTTTTCTGTAACAGTCAGTAATGAAGTACAGACACCATTGACAATGAAATGTGAACTTAGAACCATAATAATTTGTCATCGTCATTGTGTTGCAAGCATTTGGTGAAATTTTAGCCATCGTGGAAGTCCTACATTTCTGGTACATAGTAGCCCATTAGACATACGTAGAGCAAGCCCTTCTGGGTTTATCATAGTCAGCAGCTTCAGCAGTGAGTGCATGCAAGGCTAAATTCAGCCTTGTGCAGAGAGCTCGTGTCAGGTTGAAGCACCATATAAATACCACTTGAGCTCTAAAAATAGAATTCCAAAGTGGAATTTAAAGCCCTGTGATAGTGTCTGGTACAGACAAGAATTTAACAAAGAGGAGACAATTTTTGCCAAGGTTGTGATAGCCTCTTTAAATACAGTCCAGCACCCCTCGATCCTCAGAGGCAACAATCAGGTCAGTTTGCCCAAGCATGGCTTTTCACTGAATGAGGTGCGAGGTGCCTTGATTAATAAGAATAGGCTCCTCTATGGGCAATAAACTGAAGATTGCTCTCTTCCCTGGGAAAGAGCCAAAGCTTTGGATCAGATAACTGGGGGTATAAGTTAAATATTTTAAAGGCAAAGCTTTTCTTCTTTTGGCTTTGCTGTGGCTGATAACGTACAGAGATAATGCATATTGGGAGCACTGATAACAGAAAGAATAAACAGATCTATAGAATGAAAAATGGCAGAGAGGCTCCCATTTCAAGCACTGTTCTGGAAAGCCTGAGAGAGGAGAGATACAATCGATAAGGTTATGTGTGGATCAGCTGTAGCTGCTTGTCTTTCTGCCAAAGCAACACGCGACGTTAGAGCCCTGCAGGTAAGCTTACCACTGCAGGGCGAAATCAGTGTGGCAGGCACTGGCTGTAGTCGTGGTGCAGGATACTTTATTTCCACTGTCATGTAATAGTCTCTTTGAATAAAGAGCAGTAAGGGCTCAGGTGATGTCTTCATTCACAAATCCTGAGAAAGCAACAAGAATTCCCACAATAGCAGCTCTGGTGGAGATATTAGGACAGAGAGCAATCTTCCCTGCTATTTGCCATAGTTTGGAACACAGAAATTATTTCACAAAATTATGCAATATATAAAGTCTTAAAAATGAGAAGGTCCTTGCAGGCAAAGGAGAAGCATTTAGTAGAGTGTAAGTAACAGCTCCATCTGGTGATACCGCCTTTATAGCAATTTATTTAAGTCTCTTTTATGTAGCCCCCCTGCCTTCCCAGTCTTCTTTCAAATTTAGGTCCTTTTCTTCTCCTTTTCTTCTTTCCCAGTTGGCATCATTACCTGAAATAATTCAGATTTCATTATAGTGAACAAAGTATAAATATTTCTTTAAGGTAGTGACTACAATGGAAGATTATTGGAGATCCTGGCAAATTGTCCCAGATCTCTAGATAAGGTGATCTCTGCCATAATTCATTTGAGAGTAGAAGGAGGAAAAGTCTCTCCCTCTGGTATAAAAAATGTCCTGTTACAGTAATCAAAGAAAATAGATTGATTCATGTGAGTTAAGAAGAAATATCTGAAACTATATAATTTTCTTAAAGGGACTACTTCTGTAAAGTGTGCATTGCCTTCTGCCAGCTACTAGTTATCCTTAACTCATATTGGCATAAAGTTCAAGATACCTACCATTTGTCTGAATTGTATAACATGTGTTATTCATTCCTTCATTTTTCTTCCCTCATCTTAGTTAGTCAAACACGTTTTGAATATCCCAGATGCAGCAAGCTTTCAGAAGAATGTAAGATCATATTAAGAGCTATTACTAAGACCAAAGGCCCATCTAGCTCAGCACTGTCTCTGCATGATACTTGCTGTTGCTGCTCTTCAGACTCCAGCTATGTTCATCCTGAATAGATGTAGTCATTATGTTTTGGTAGCTCTCAGTAGGTTATTAATCTACTTGTTTAGTTTCCCCTTTTAGTCCTTTCATCCGGATTATCGTTAGGCAATGATTTTCACAAGTCTACCATTATTGTATGAAGAAGTGCTTGTGTTTGTTTTGGATGTGGTTCTTAATATCTTCATTTGATGTTCCCTAGTTCTCATGTGGGAAGGGTCCAGGTGTTCATGATTTCTGTGATTTCTATCATATTCTTATAGGTCATCCTTTTTTTCAGGACTAAGTGTGCCAGCATCTTCTGTTGTAATTGCTGAGTAGCTTTTCTTAAAATAATGGCTGCTCTGCAACTTTGATAATTTTTGTTGCTTTCCTCTGAAATTTTCTGTTTTACCTGTATCATTTTTGAAAAAAGGGGACTTGACAGTATTCAGTGTGGGGTTGAGTGATGGTTTTCTGTAGCAGCACAGTGATATTCTCTGTTATGTTCTTCATTTATTTCTTAATGTTTTCTAACATTTGACTTGCCTTCTTGACTGCTATTAAGTATCAGGCTGACATTTTCATAGGACTATCTGTCATAACCCCAGATCTATCTCCTAAGTAGTAATGATCAACTACATCATATTAATATGTGGAGTTAGAATTGGTTTTCCCATGTGCATTGCTTTCCATTTATCTACAGTGAATTTCATTTGTCATTTAATTGCCCAGTCACTCAGACTTACAAGGTTTCTCTTCAGGTTTATTTGGTCGCTGCTTGCCCTTGCTGTCTTGAATAGCTCTGCATCCTCATCAAACTTCCTGAACTCCCCACTCACCCACTTTCCCAAATCATTTTTGAATGCATTGACTATCCCAGTTGCCAGCTCAGATCCCACCGGAACTCTAAGGGTGAAACATGCTCTGTTGCAAAAATTATTAATTCACTTTCCCTCTGTTTTCTATTCTTTAAATAGTTACTTATACATGCAGGAACCTTTTCCTTTATCCCATCACTGCTCAGCTTCCTTAAAAACTTTCTATTGAAGGATTTTTTAGAAGACCTTTGGAAATCCAAGTAAATTATGCCAACGGAGTTAACACATTCACACGTCATTCACTCGAGTCAGTCTCTTTAGAGAACTCCAGTAAATTTGGAAGACAAGACTGTCCATTATAAAAGCCATATTGGCATTCCCAAGTGGATCAAATTTACTACCTACTCTTTCTTAGGCTATTACTAATTTTATAAGTAGACAAATATGATACCTTCAGCGTTATTCCAGCAAGTATTTCTTGAAACTCTATCTGGGAGGGGTTTTTTTTGATGGTTAGGCAGGAAGGTTAATAACATTTTATTTGGTGTATATGCTTTTTCCATGTTGACCCCAGTACTCTGCTACCTCATGGACACTACAAAGGTGGGTGTTCTACTCAGTGTGAAGGAGCTACAGGTATCTACTATAGCACTCACTCCTTCGAGGCTTGTGCATCAGTGCTCTCACAAAGGAGTTCCATGCATGTCTACACACCAAAAAGGTCAAGTCATCTCATATGACTCAGTGACTTCTGTTACCCCTCAGCTTAGCAATAGGACAGAGGTTCAAAAGATGATGTAAAAGTCTACCTAAAAAGATTGTTTGTAATCCATGCATCTTAAGTGTTATGCTAAATATTTCTGAGTGTTAAACACTGTCACTTTATCTATTTATTTTTTACACTGTGCATAATGCAGCAATAACCTATTGCTTTGTCACAACGTAAATAGAGCACTAGGGATAAGTCTTCTCTGTTAAATCTATCATCATTATATTGAACCTGGTAGAAAAGACATAGGAACAGTGATGAAAAATGCCAAAGAAAAATAACATTTTGGAGGGTTTGTTCTTTTTCTGTGTGTGTGTCTGTACCCTATTAATGTGCCATCTGCTTCTAGGATGTAGATTCATTTACCATTACAGTGTTCTAACATGATTACCTTTTTTTCCCCCTCAAAAGCCACAAAGGGGCTAAATATAGATTTACTTAAAATTCTAGGAAAAGAGACGGTCCCTGTCCTAGACTCAGTTGTTCTCTTGATTTTGAGAGCATTACCACTAGCATAAAATGTAATTTACTTTATCTGATGACAGTTTGCTGAACAAGATCTTAAGTTTTAATAGGATCAGGACATAGATGGTAAGTAGAGGGAATGAGAGAAGCATTGTGGGTGGAATTCATCCCACCCCATTACCCCCTCCTTAACTAAGAACAAATTGAGCACAAAGAAGATATTACACCGTATACAGGAGGTGGGCCAAGTCAGAGGGCATCAGCACATCCAGTCTCTAGGCTGGAACAGAGTCTGATGCCCTGCTGCATTTCCCCTGGTGCATTGTTGCCCTGCTGTAGTACACTTGTGAGCTCATTACTCAGATATATGCTTCTCTCCTCTCAATTCACCACTGCACTTCTAATTACCCTCTAGTTTATGATAGCTACTGTGGGCTCATGCAGTAGCTCAGGGTACCTGTTCTGTAAGCCATCCACCATTTACACAGCAGAACCTTTTCTTTTTATGTCTTATACTATCACAGGCAAATTTCATAGTATGATAAAGCCCTTCACCAATCAAAGCACCAAGTGTTAGAGGAGAAATTGGTTTCTCATTCAGAGTTATGGGACTATTATGACCTCCCACATTACTGCTGGTTCATTTGCAATCAGCTTTTTCATTATCTTTCAGCTACACCGGACCAGAATTATGTTAATTGCCCATTAACTACAGTTGGGTGATTCATTTATTCTTTTAATTTAGAGTATCGAAAATGGATCTAACCTCTATTTTGCTTTTAAAACTTTCTGATACAATCTCTGCCACTACTGAGGTGAAAGTGAAAACAAGACATCAATAAGGCCATGTCCTTCACTGGGTATGGAGCCTCTTTGGACAGCAGAATATCCAGTATTTCTTGCAAAGTATTTGCAAGGAATGGCAAACAAGTTTTATCAGAAGAATTAATTTCTTTCTCTCTTCTTTTCTGCTGGTATAGATTTGCCTGCTCTTAATTTTGGTTTTCACTTTGATATTTCTACTTATTTTAAAGAGGTTTGTGCTTCAAAATTATTCTGTACCTAGCAAAAATTTGGATATGCCTATTGCAAACATCTGTGGAGTTTTCTGCAGTTGGGATGTGTGGCCAGTCTCACCCAGGTTGAAAGTAGGTGAGAGGGAAGACAGGTGTCAGTGAGGGATGGAGTAATTCGGGCAGCTGTAAGGTCTAGGGAAAAGATAAGAAACTTTGAAGCAGGAGGAGAAAGGAAGGCCATCTTGGATCACACTGGTATTTTGGTGCAGACAAAGTTTGCTGTAGCCAATTTAAATTATTATTTTTAATGGACCAAATCAGATGAGCACTTCGGGGTGGAGGTGCAGCTTTGAAAAATCTGACATTTGAGCATGACAACTTTTCTGTTTTTTTTAACTGGAGTTCTTGTGCAAGGATAAGTCAGAAGTACAAGGAGGGAGCACCGGAGTATGAAAAAGGCAACTAGGTAGCATTTTACTTTATCATTCCTAGGGGATTTAAAATTACTTAGAATGTTAGATTGCAAATACTATACACTTAAACTATAATCATTTTCCACTGAAAAATGCAATGAAATGGATGTGGTTTTTAGAGTTACATAGATAGATACATGTATTTATGACGAATGTCTACATTTTACAATACATAAAGTCAAACTTTGTCTTTTTTTTTATTCCATCCTTTTTTCTCCCCACTTTTTAGTACTTTTCTTTAGTATTTTCTCTCTGCAGGGTTTTGTTGCCAATCTTTCTATAGCATCTGTTTTCTTTTCAATTAACTTTTGATTTCCCCTTTCTATATATCCTCAGACCCTGGCTTTGCAAAGCCTTGTACTAAACTGTTCACATTAAAATCAACTGTATTTTTATCACATGAATTTAGCTAGAATTACAGGATTATGAAGAAAGTACCAGTGGTTTACTGCTAAACCCTTGTTTTTCAAGAGAATTAATGGAGGTGGGGTGGGTGTGGGGTTTCTTTTATTATTATTAGTTTGGTTTGGAGTTTGTTTTGGTGTGTTTTTTTTTTTGTTTTGTTTTGTTTTTTTGTTTGTTTGGTTTTTTTACTTTTTTTTTTAATTCTATTTGTTTTCATTTTGGTTTTTCTTGCTGTTGTTTTGGTTTGCTTTTGGTCTGTTTTTTTGTTTATTGGTTTGGTTTTGTTTGGGTTTTTGTTTTTTTTTGTGTATGGTTTTTTTGCCCCTTTTTGTTTGTTTGGTTTTGTTTTGTTTTGTTAGTTGGTTTGGGGTTTTTTCTCTTTCCTCAGAGAAAGATTTGTAAATAAACTAGAAATGTGTAGATATTTATTTTTCTGAATGCTGTAGGGTTGCCTACACAGGCAATTTAATTTTTGAGGATTATTCACACCAGTATCATTTTATCAAAAAGATACAGAGCAGAAATATGTTTTATGCTATATTCTCATTTACACATGTTGAATGGTTTACCATGATTTTTCAGTACGGCAAAACCCACAAGATCAGTCTGATAGTCAGCATCATGAAAACCACACATAAAATTCACAAATTTGTTCTCAGTCAGTTGCTACCCGTTCCCATGAATTACATCTATGAAAAGAATGTGTGTCTCCCACACTTGCAGATGCACTTTAAAAGTCCAGGGGTTAACCCAGCATCTTAAAACATGGCTATTGCTTCCAGTAGTCTCTTTAACTTCTGTTTATGTAGCATCACTTCCCAGGCTCGCTCCTGTTCTCCTAATGAAAGGTGTCATCGTTTTGGAAGGGGTAGCAGCCTTGTAGATTAATCATCTCTGAATTGTGACTGCAACATCCTAACTACTTGCCAGTCTTCCAGCATCCTTATAGTGAATGGCACCACCCTGTTCATAAAGTTAAGCAGTATCATGTTGTAAAGGCATAAATTCAGGCAAAGGGACAGCTAGAAGGAAGGAATACCACAGATAAGCAGAGCAGCCCCAGTATGGCTCAGCCTCTCAACATGGGCAAATTTCTTGTAGTTACCTTACATTAATACAACTAAATTAGATTACTGAAAGAATGGAACTGCAACAATAAAAAACTATTAGGCTCCAAGAATAGCACTAATTTATCTGCTTTTGCATGGATAGACTGTTTCCCCACTCCACTTTTTAAAAGCCAAGGGTCTAGAAGCACTTAACAAAGCTGGTCAGGTGTATGTCTGCTGGAACTTGTTGACTTTATATACACACAGGAACGCATACACACTAAAATTAGCTCAGTTGATTAGAGTGTGGTGCTAGTAACACCAAGGTCGTGGATTTGATCCCTATATGGGCAATTCACTGAAGAGTTGGACTAGATGATCCTTGGGGGTCCCTTCTGACTCAAAATATTCTGTGATTCTGTGTTCAGTGCCTTCTGAACTGAGATTCTACTCCCTGACTGAGATTGATTGATTTAGCCATTCCTGAAACATCTATATTTAATCGTCACACTAATCAGTGTTATAATACCGTCTGTGTTGTAAAATATGCAGAATGCAAGATCTGGAGAGAGTTCAGCTTTGATTCTGGAATCTCAATTTCATTGCCGATAATTTTAATTTTAAAATGTTAATCTTGATTTCACGTTTTTAATATCATACTTTTCCATGCTTTATTAAGTGTTCAGGTTCGGGTGATACGTTCATTTACCTGTGAATCGGTAAGAAGGGAAAAGGCTGAGATTCCCGGGCTCCGTAAGAAAGGCAGCAGGAAGCAGTTGTTAGAGGAGACCAGCATTTTTCCATATACGGATGCTGCCCTCTGCTGAACAACTGCTATGCTACAGCTTAATTATCTATCCGAGTGTTACTCCGAGTAACTCTTCCCAGGCTCACTGGCGGTGAGAAAGGCAAAAGCAGGTCGCTGTCCTGATTCACGGGTTTGCTTGCTCTGAATAGCAGCTACAGAGTTTTCTTGGCTGCCCTCCCCCTGGAAGATACGACGTCTGAGAGATACCTGTGACTTCCTTGCAAGGCTCTTAAGAACAAAGCAAGGCACGATTACCTCTCCGGCAGATTTCTGCAGTTCAAGTGCGTTGCTGTTTTCCTCTGCTGCTGATGGGGGTTTGTGACAGCAAGTTTAGTTACCTGTGTGCAGACACAGACGGCTACTGGCACATAGCTGTTGGATGAATACAGGGTACCAGGCTGTTATCAAAACCTCAGATTAAATTAAATTGGATCACGTGGCTGCCCGAGTTTTGTCCTGACAGGGAGGGCTACCCTGTGCTTGCCAGAAGAACCACTACATGGCAGTGACACTGCACAGAGCCCATCTTACCTTCATCTCAGCCCTGCACTGACAGAAGAAGCTGATCCAAGTGCTGACTTCCTTGCATCTTTCTTTATTTGCATGGAAAGGATCTGCTTGGGTCTAATTCCACTTCTAGTTTTCATTTTTTCTCTGTAATCTATCCTCAGTCTGTCTTCTTTGGCAACCTACCCTTTTCAGGGTGACTGTGCAGTTCAAGAGAAAAATAAGCTGAATGGATTTTTCTTTAACATTAGTACTAGCCATTTGGATTTGTAGTTCTGACATTAAAAGATTTCACTGTTCCTGAATTAAGTTTATGCAACATGACTTTTTAGTCATAGTTTAGAGAGTAAGAATAGAGCTGTAAAAGAATGTAACGCAATGCAGTCAACGTGCCAAAGAGCCAAAAGAAAGTGTAATTTATGCCAATTTGCACTACCTTGATGGGTAAGCCCAGCAGAATATATTAACAAATGATACTTCTACATGACGCCATCTGCTATAGTTTAATGTATAATTATGCCTTTAGTACTGAATACTAAAGGATGATTTAAAAACCTGTAGAACATATCTCAGAATTAAAGTTATTTCTATTGATCCCAGTTATGGGATACATAGCATAAAGCTTTGTTGATTTTTTCTTTCATAAAGTATATGCTGTTTTCATAAAGAAACGTTTGATTCTAGTTTGCAGACTTCATAAGCAGAAGGGCTCATAGGAGCCCTCATATTTATCCTGCTGCTGCAATATGTGTTCCTCATATTGGGCAGAAATAAAGCAGGATATTTACTGGATAAGCAGTTATTATTTGTAAAGGTACAAAATTCAGTTTCACATTTTGCGATAAGGAGAGAGCAGCCAGCTTTGTCACAGGACTCAGATCTGATTTTGAATCAGCTTGTGCTACTTTAGAGTTTGCCTCAGAGGCCATATGAAGCCTGTCATTTTAAAATGGCATAAAATATGGAGCTTTTTTATTATTTGAGTTCTAAACAAAGCTTGATGGGGTTTAAATCACAGGAAAAATGTATTCTAGCATCATTAGAAACAAAATTATTTCTACTTTCCCTTATAGCTACATATTATTTAACTGTTGTTCTCTTTATCAAAATTTTTGTTTTCCTTCAATTCAGAAAAGTATTGAAAAACAAGTTCTTGAACCTTTCCTAAATAACCAGCACATGCAAAAGATCAGCAGATCAGCAGATTCAGAAACTTTGAGTAATTGCTTTTAAGATACAAAAGATGTATTTTAAACCTTTCAGTTGTAAGTTGGACAAATCATTGTGAACATTTTAGAATATTCTGAGTTGCAATAAATTTTTATCTTTATTGTTTACCTCCAAAGCAAGAAAATAAACCAATGTATTATAATGTTTTGCTGCCAACTGCATAAAGAAATCCTGGAACCTCAACTATGCATTGGGCAAACAAATATATTTGACATTCCAAATTAAGAAACATGGAGTTGATTGACGCAAAAATAAACAGTAATAGACATGCTACATTAAGACATGGGGACCAAGAGTAAAGAACTGTTTTCGACAAAGTATTGGAGGAAATCAGAGTAAGAAAACTTTTTGGTTTTTTGTTTCAGTGTTCAGTTTTTCTTTTAAAAGATTTCTGAGAAAAAATGTCAGAAATGTTACCCAAAGGTGTGTTTGCTATGGATGTATTCATTGCCTTTTAGCACAGATATTTGTTATCTTGTCTAACCTGAAAAAAAAAGACATGAAAAGTTTCTTTAAAATTCCTGGGCAATACACACTAGCATGAAATTCAAACCAGTTTATACCAGTAGAGGATCTCATCTCATTTATAGTATCCTCCTGCTTCATTATCTTTCTGTGTCAAAATATTTTTCCAAGCAGTACTCTAAGTGAAAGAAAATACAAATACTGATACATAGACCTTAGGAAGTAATTAAACAAAGTCAGTTTTCCGAATAAATGGGTGAAAGGTCGCTATGAATACACTTAGCCTGGAAATCAGAAGACCATTCTCAGTTAGAAGCGAAGCTCATTCTGTAACAGGCTTTCAGTGGGTTTAGTGAGAACAGCAGCAACTAAACTCCTAATTTATGAAGTGAAGAAAAAAATACGGTCCTTGAAATCACACATTCTTGAGAATCTAGGAGGTCTCTTCCACTGCTGTGTTCCTAGAAATAAGGTATGTATTTGTACTGAGCAGCTGGCTGTAAATGGCCAGTATTTCTTAAACACTTCTTTCCAGTGGTTTTCTACATTAAACCCCTCCTCTTAGTAGTACAAGATTAGAACAACCCTCAGGCACCTGTGGATCTTGATATCTAGTCTTAAAACCGTAGCCCAGGTTGTGGTTTTGAATTGTGATGTATACACCGTAGCATGTGACAATGCTTCTCATTACAGAAGTTTTCTTTAATTTAAGGTAATTTTGCTCTGAATGCTCACCTCCTGAACACCAACTAGTGGAAAGAGCAGATTCCAGAGTGTTGTGTTGAATGGCCCTCCTGTGACCTTGAGATATGTCTCCTACTTGCCCTGGATTTCCTCTTTCTCCCTGAACCTTGATAGTACTGTTGGGACCCAGATTTGGATATTTACCTACCTGCTTTCCTTTTTCATTTTTTAAAGTACAAACCCTTCAGGATTATGATCAAACCAACTGTTGAGCTAACTTTGGTTTTGGAAGGTACTGGAAGAGACATCCCCAAGTATGATGCAGAATAATCTCTTGTCCCATAACCAGATCAGCTGTAAAACCTTGATCTGGATATTCTCTTCCTTATGTGGCACATTTTACAGTGCCTGCAAGTTCTACTGTATTTATAATGTCTCTCTTTTTCCCCATTTGCATTCTAGCAGATTTGAGCGGGCCTAAAGGTCACTCTGCATGTAGCCACAGTAGCTTTTTAAAACCCTTTGAATGCTAATCTAGTTCTGAACTGCTTTGCATTTGCATATTTGCTTAATCAGAAGTGTGTAAGGTCAGCACAGGAGCTTCATTAGGATATTCATAGCTAAAATTGCTCTCCTCATCACTTCTCTTAGTGTTCAGCCCAGCTCTGCACAGGTTGCAAACCTCCCTCATGCCCCTGCAGGCAGTGGCAGTGGGGATAAAAACAGATCCAGAAATAAGTGGGAAGTCTGAAACCCTCCAACAAGTAAGGGGTCAGAGAGAGCTCATATATGCCAACCATGTTTTAGGCTGTGCTATTTTAGCTATTGAGACAATCAAAATAAAATCTGTTTGGGAAAGCAGAAGGACAAAGCAAAGATAAAGAAGCTAAGAGCTGTAGAGACTGGAAGCAAGTTGTTTTCAAGAAAACTTGGTTGTTAAATATCAAGGGTGGAAGAGTGCAGTGGCTCTGGGGCTGGGTTCAAATTTATCCCATGGAATATTCCTTCCAAGGAGGCAGTATTCTTAGAAATCCGCAACACCGTCTAATAACTGAGTGACTCCCACTTGTGTAGCTGTTCTATTCAACATACTAGTGTCTCTCACCAGGCAGAGAAACTGCACACTTTACCTTATAGTGTGTCAGTGGGTCTTCAGGAAGAGATACTGTCCTTAGTCTCCTCATCTTTCACATCCATCTGCTGCCCTACTAAGGATTTTCCTCTCACTGAGGTCATCATTTAGTCCACATTCCTAACCCATTGCAAACATCCATTTCTTCGTTCATCAGCTGCTTTTACTCTGATTTCTTCTACCAGTCACGGATACAAAGCCTCACTGTATAAGTATTTCATAAAAGAGGAGAGGATTTAGAGGTGGGGAAGAGAAAATTATAACAAAAACATTAAGGGAGACATGTACATGACTATTTTAGAAAACTAAAAACATTAATGTCAGGAAATTGTGTTGCAATATATGCCAGACAAATGTTTGACCTTTTGCACCTCTGCCTACCATAGGGGAGGCACAAATCCTTCATGTTCATTTGGATAGCAGGATGCAAAACACCCTTGTGTGACACTTCCCAGACTCATTTCACTATTAACTACACATGTTGACTTCTATAATGTGATGCAAAATAGTGGAAAAACTCTATTTCAGTCCAAGTGCATGTAGTATCAGACAGATATCCCATTCCAAAATTTTTCCCTACTGTGTGAACAGACAGCCCATTTTTTTGTGACATCTTAAGAGTTACAGTAGAGATAGTTAAGACTTTCAGCTTTATATTTCAGAATGAATAGGAGCTCCAGGGATTATAGCTACTGCCCATTACGGATAACTGCAAAGGCTATTTTGTGAAGATGCTTGAATACTGTATCCTCAAAGAATGGAGATGTTAATAGAAGCTTTCTATTCAAATTTCAAGGGGATGTTACAGTTACTGTAGAGGCAATATAAGAAAACTTGAAATTCTGAGAGTACAAAGCCCATTAAGAGAGTTGAGAGGAATTACAAAACATACATGTAGAAAAAACGAACATCTGCTAAGGATGAGATGGCTTTTTAAATGGCAAGTGGAATAATGCTAACAGATGGCCCACAGGGCAATAAAAAAAAGCAGAAGTTAATTCCAAACGTTGTCTTACAGGATGAGATTCTGGTGTTCATTACATAATATTTTGGTAAGATTTATTTTTCAAGATTTTCTGAAAATTAATTATTGTATCTCTGCCATTGTCATGTCTTTCTCTCTTTCTTGCCATTTACCCTTCTTCTAAAGCTTCATGTTTCACTGGTTCAAGCTTTGCCTGTGTTTCGGTGAGATTCCATTGACTGTGGAAATTTTGGTATAAAAGTGATTAAAGCCTGCAGAATTTACCTCAATGTGAAAGTAACTGCAATGGGTTTTCCTGTCTGTTAAAGTAATGTTTTTTACAATAAAAGACTCCAGGTCTTTTTTCACTGAGATCATGGTTTGCTTGCCCCAAATTAGTCCCCATCCTCTACCTTGTACCCTATGCCAGCACAAGCTAAAGAACTGTGATGCGCTAGGTCAGGGAACCAGAGCAGCTGGGACACAAACCTTTTGGGAGAAATTGTCTTTCATCTTGAACTGTCACTCAGCTATGCAATTGATGCTGGTAGCTCTGCTGTGGGATAGTGAAAGATGTGGCTACAGGAAAAAGAGGCTTACGGGCTACTTTCTCATGCAACAGTATCCCCTTAAATGAATGTCCCATTAAAGCCTCAAGTGAAGCTAGAAGGAGTTGTAATAGGAATAAGCAAATGGTTCAAGGTTGGCACATCACTAGAGACAGGTCATAAGTAGAACTAATACATCTTTATTTTAGCCCAAACCATCTCTTTTGTCAGAGCCTAAACCTGGAAGCAATCTGTTTTCTTAACAACATTTGAAGTGACACATAATAGGAAAAAAAAACATCATTCTTGAGAGATTTTTGCCCTTGAAAATATTTGGGCTGAAATTTTCGCAGTCTGTGTGATTTTGAACATCATTATACTCAGACCACTTTTGTAATTTAGCCTTGAATTTGAACAGCCAAATATGGGCTGTGTATGATCCCTTGTCACTATCTGAGCACTGCCGTCCCCACCTGTAAGTAGGGGCATCTGGCCAATGGAGGAGACAGGATGAGTTGTTTTTCATACAACAGTGTCTAGATTTATGAACCTTTAGCTTGTGATAGATATGTTATTCTTTCCATGATGAAGGTAACAAAGAAAAATTTTCCCTTTTGTTTCTTTGGCTATAGAAACATATTCTCACCATGCAACTCAAGGATCTCCAATGATCAACAAGACATGATGAAACATTGCAAAAAAGTGCATATATGCACAATTAAGCAAGCAAACAGAAAAAAGATGAGATTCTACTTTAGTTCAAAATTTTCTATAGTTTTCTTTAGATGAAAAACACTCTAGTTTCACTTACACAAGTTGGTCCCTAGACTATTTCAGAAGAAATGTGGGCTTCTCTATTCAAGAAGCATGGGCAATGCTGCAATAAGCTGCTGGTGTAATAAAGGATTTTTCAGAACCCTTTAGATTAATGGTAATAGAGCTTACAACAGTTAAGGATCCGGCAACTCACGAAGTATTCTGTCTGTCTAGAGCTCAGCAAGGAAAAGAATTCTGAAATAGAAATCTTTTGATCTTAAAATGACAAGATCTGAATAGTAAACCCCCCTCTCATAAGAAACACAGGCTGTAATTATGGCACATCTATTATTTAAAATGTTCTTGAAAATTCACATAGAAGCTGTTCAAAACAAAGTAAAGCATTAGGTCATGAAGTGGTCTACAATACTGGGAAATCTAACTTTTGTTGAAATAAATTTCTGTCTTCTTTACTCAAGAATTTGCTTGCCATAGATGCCATGCAATACATAAAATGTTTGGTTCAAATTACTTGATTCTTTCCATGTAAAAACAGATTCTAATTTATTCTATTTTGTTTTAAAGAAGACCCTGTGCATGCATCTGCAAAGTGTTTGATGAGGCTCAGATCTTTCACTTCCTATACAATCTCCTCCCTGGACAGCTGAACTGTATTTGTGCCTGATGGCTGGCAAATCTGGCAGAGTCACTGCTAACATGTTAGCCACAGCTATTATAAACAAAATTCTGCAATGTAACTGTCTCACAGCAGGCATCAAATAACCTAGGAAAATGAGTGAGCTGGAGTTTAGTCATATTTGATAATTAATGTGTGATGGTTTCCAACCAAAATTAATTTAGTGATGGAGTAAAACATATGGAATAATGCTTAAGCTTACATCAAAGGCAAATACTGAATACATTAGGATACATTATCTCTACTCTTTCTGGAGTACATTATGTTCTGTTAAGATGTGATGTTCTGAATTTCTGCCTGGGCTTCTCAGAGAATTTGTGTGATGGCTCACAAATGTGTTCCCCAGTGCCCTCCTCTTCAGCACTCTTCCAATTCAACTATCATTTTTTTGTTTCAGATGAGGCATTAACACTCATTATCTGTCAGTGGAATAAAAAAAAAAAAAAGAAAAGAAAACAAAATCTTTAAGACCCAACACCCCTTTTTTTTTTTTTTTTTCAGATGAAACATCTTTCCTGGGTGACACTTCTGAAGTTATCAGTAGGAAAAGCCTTCAAAGAAAATGGGTATCAAGCCTGAAACATTACATAATGCTGAGTTGAAAGACAAAGCGTTTTCTGGAATTTTAATTTTTTTAAGCAGCTGCCTTTAAGTGAACACAGCCATCACTGTTATAAAATATTCAAAGCCTCATACATATCAAACAGAGACACAGTTACTAGGGCAAACAATCTCACACATCCGTTAAACAAACACTTGGAATTTTTCCTGAGCCCACTCTGGGTCTTTGCAATGCCTCTAGTTTTAATTGATTTTTACCCAGTATCCATTTGTTCTCTATTTTATAGTAATTTCCAACTTTCCAGGGCCCTGCTACCTTTGTGGAAGAACAGGTTGGCATGCACTCATGGGAGTCAGAGATTAAAAGACTTCTCCATGTTAGGTCATTAACCATTCCACTTGCTGTACCATAGCTCATTTTCCCATTCCTAATTGATCACTTCATTGATCAGACATTATGGAGATGGCTTAGTAACCTAAGCCTTAGCTTTGAAACACAGTAGAGACTGCAATTACCTGAAAATCTTCAAGGGTGCCTGCAATTTTCAGACAGTTGGAAGCTCAGTTAATCAAAGGTTCTGCCTAATGGAAAGGAGGGAGAAGAGCTGTTTCAGCTGGTTTCCCTGAGGCCAGGACTCTCGAGAGAAATCTGGAGAGAGAACAGAAATGTGCGTATAAAATTTTCTGAGCAAAAGTACCAGTGCATGTTGAAAGGAGATACAGAAGCCTCTGTCCTGAAGATAGGTTGGCATAACTGGCACCTGCTGACAGGTGCAACAAGAACACCTGCTGAGCCAACCCCAGCAGTAGGGGTTGTTGCACCCAGGACTTTGAAATGGTTCACAAAAGGCTGTTCTGCCCCCTGTGATCAGCTTCTTTCCTCTGCTCAACACCGTATCTCTTAATGTGTACTGTCTGCCTTGTAGGGTCTTGGAGAGTAGAGGGGCTCTGGGGTGTTTGCTACATGGGCAGCTAAAGAGACCCAAGATGGCACAGGGCTGGGGCAGCTTGCTTAGCCAGTCCTCTCCTACAGACACCTGTCTGAGCTGGGAATTCAGTCACGACGCTGTGCATGTATGCATACCTGCTCCTGTGTGCAGACACTGCCAGGACCTCATGTGTTTTCCTCTTGGAATCCCTTGCAGTGCAATGCATTCCAGGGATGTGGACAGTTTTAAACCGATCACATGCAGTGGCTAACTGGAATTGAGGCAGTGACCAGGACTGAGATAATATGCTGTCAGACTGCCCTTGTATTACCCTTACTCCCTTAAAGATGCATCTCTTTCCAGTTTAGATAAAAATGACACTAAAATATGAGGTCTTTACTATTTTCTCTGGCATTGCAAATTCTGCCAAATAATGTGTTTTTCTCTACTTGCTAATTATGGCCCTACTGTCAGTTAATATGCATCATGCTACAGGTCATCATCTACTCTGAAGACTGGTTTTCAGTGGTGTGCACATTGTGGTATAGAGGATAAGATATTTCCCTTTGAAGGCAGTTTATGAATCTTATCAGGCTTCTTCATGATGAAAGGCACTATAGATATATAAGAGATCAAAGCTGTGTAAAGATCAGTGGTATTTGTTTGCATGAGGTTTCTCTTTCTGTTCCTTCTGAGGATTTTGAGCTTCAAAGTTTCAGCTTTAAAGAAACTCAAAACCCGAAAGAAAACCCTAGCAAAAGCCACCATGTTATAGATGGTTTGAGGTCAGGCCAGCCAAGGGCCACAGGATTCTGACACGGACTCAAAAAGCTCTTCTCCAACATTCTCTATCTGCCAGCAGAAAAAAAGCTGGTGCACAGAAAATTTTTGGTCTTTCTAAATGACAGTGAGGGTCCAGAGAAGTAAGTTTTGGAGAGAAAGAATGCCCCTTAACAACCCAGAGGGAAAAACCAGCTTAACTCAAAACATGTGTTTTTATTGTGACTTGTCAGTCTGCTAGCAAAATCATTATAAATTGTGAATAGCAGTAGCAATTGGACTAAAAAATCAGATTAATTTATTACACAATTTGTGGTATATTTTTTAAGATATACTTTATTTTTTACTTAAATGTTTTAATACTGAGAATTTCAGTGTATGCTTCTGTAGATATCTATAGGAATTGGGAATAGAATTCTGGTACATCCACAGAAAAGCACTGGTTCCAAGCAATACTGGTTTTGCCTGCACTGTACTTTAATATCAGATTAGTGTTTGGCATCGAGCAAGTCATCCCTGATATGTGTGCGAGCTTTTATTTTTTGACAGGATCACTGCAGTACATTTTCTTAACTTCATAGTGAATTCTCATAAAATATATCAAAATAAACCTGTGACTCATAAGAACAGATTCCTATAGCAGAACCACACTATGGTCACACAGAACCTACAAACATATTACATAATGTAGCAAGACAAAATTTTAAAAAAAGTGCCAGATAACACTGTACCGAATCTGAAAATCCTTCTCCTTTTAAGGGCTGAAAAAAAGTATTTGTTAGTATTATCTTTCTATCCACTGTCAATAAAGCTCTCACTGTAAGCATCAAAAATCTGCACATCTGAAACAACTCATCTTTTTTTTCATTCTTTTTAAAGAAAAAAAAGGATCTAAGTGAAAGAAGTAATAAAGAACTGCTATGGCTCTACATATGTCTCTGTAGGACAACAGAGTACGAAAGCAATGAACCAGACTGGGATATACGAGGGGATCGCAGACTTTCTCCGTATCATCTCCACAGTACTCTTCAGGTAAGTCGTACCAAATAGTAAATAAGCTGTGTAACCAAGCAGAGTAGAGAACAATAACCTGTCCAGTACACTGTATCAATACAAAGTCATAGTTCAACAGCCAAGGGGAAGGATAGGAATCAGGAATTGAGTTTAATCAGTTGCTGTTGCTTACAAGAACTCCAGAGGCCTTACAGAAGAGACAAATGCAAATCAAGTCCAGTGGTGCACGATAAAAATGAGTTCAGTCTTGTGGTGAAAATGTTTCTTTTAGGGAAGAGTACAGGAAATGTTTCTGTACTGGAAAAATCCAACCAACCACGAAAATAAATGTTCTCATTCTGAGTTATTTATTTTTTTGTTACGAAGGGCAAAGCAGGGAGCATTAAATTTGAAATATGTCTTCATGTCCCAGGAGGCTATCCTGGGGCATAACCAACACAGAAGGCATCCCTCTCCACTGTTGAAGCTGTCCCCCCCTTTATGTTAATTATTCTTGAACTTTACCCTTTCCTATCCCCAGGGAATAGCTTGGTCACAAAATTGTCATATCAGCTCTTCAGGTTTTTTCACTTTCTCTCCGGTGTAATAATTATTGTGTTATTTACATTGAACGAACAACTTCATCGGGAGCTAATGAGGCAGACGCTGTTCCTGCGTGTTCCTCAACCATACATATGCAATAGAGCTTTGGCCCGGGAAACTTTCCTGTGACTTGGTGCATTGTTCTGCAGAGTGGATGGCACTGGCTGCTTAAACGCTTTGGGGTGAGTGAATGCTGCACCTCCTCCCTTAGGAGAGGAAAGCCTCATGCAGGCAGGTGAGTGTGGGTTAGCTATAGTGAGGGCTAGAAGACACAGAGGAAGAACCGTGCCCATACCCAAATTGTTCAGTGATAACTATCTCCTTCCTGCTCTGCTGATGATCAAATAACACCTCAGATTTAAAGGAGAGTAGGATCCCCAATTGTCAGGCTGATGAATAACTGAAATTACTATCTTGAAGCTCAAATTAACAGCAAAATGTCTTTCACAGAAACAACTGTTCAATCAAATAAAACTGATAAATTTTGGACATGGAGGATTAAAAATTACAGTTTCTGCATAACAGTCTACAAGAGCTGATTTGTTTCCTTCCAAAATTTCAGGATTAGTCCCCAAATATGCTTCACTAAAGTTTCTGCAAATACCTTTATTTAGATGTGAAAGGAAAAAGAACTTGTCTTGTTCGCTCCATTCTAAGTTTCTAGTGCTCAGCATCTATGGAATGGATTGCTTAAGGGGAGATAATGTCTTTTATTGTGCCTTCCAAAATCTCTGAAGAATGTCTTTCTCGTTAATAGATTGATTTAAACTGTGTATGCTCCAGAATATAAATATGATTATTTATTATACTTCCCCAAGATAATGACAGTAAAGAAGACAAGGTTGAAATTCTTTTATGATTTCCTCTCAGCACACAATACGCAGATGGTGCACCACATAAAGGATCGTATTAGCTGTTAAACGTTTTTTTCTTCCCATTAACTAATTAAACAATATGTCCCCACTATTAAAGAAATAGACAAATTGCAGAAAACTTCTGTCAGCTTAATCCCGATTGCTAAAATAGGCCATTTGCCCAGATGGGATTGTCTTCTGGCCTATCAGGTTTGAAACGCCCAGAAATTCGGCAACTGCTCTTGCAGTGTTGATTCAGCTCTTCATCCTTAATTGTGTTTCAGGCATGTAACTCTCTGGAGATTTTTGAATGACAGCCTAAATATTGAAGGCTTCTCTGTTCTGTGTGTATGTTAGGTGACCTGCATTTTCTAAAACGATGAGCTCTTATGAGTCTGGCTTAAGTCAGCAGGTGCCATAGGTGACAAAAATCACAACAAAAGCCCCTGAGACTTTTTTGTCAGAGTGGGCAGTAGACCAACTTAAACAAGCATTTCCAGTTTGTCTTCATTTGCAACCTCCTGCACCAAGGACACTGTTACTGACTTTGGGGCTGGTGGTGCTGTGGCGTCTCTCTCAGTAAGCACAAGAACGGCAGAGCAGCCTGCCCATCACCGTTTCTTGCACAGCCATTTGCCAAACTTTTTCATCATGTTTTTTTTACTTCTCTTTCTGTTTCTAAGCAACATATTAGTATGGAGGGAGCTCGTGGATAATTAAGCATTAGCCTACAAGCTAATTTTAAGAACATAGGTAACCTCCATTATTCCTATAACTAAATCTCACCAAAAAGTTGGAGGAAAACCAGTGGAAGTGAAACACAGAGATCAGCTGAAGAGTGACATAAATCAACTTGAAACTCACTGTGGTTATTCTACATTAGCCACTTTGAATAGCAGTGTTGTGAGCATCACCTTCAGTGTTACTGTTTGCACAGGAAAAGTTGATGATGAAAATAAACTTCTTCCATGTTTTGTCCTAATAATATTCCCTTTATAGAGAGAGTAAGAAAATGTTTAAATAAAAGAAAGCAATTAGGGAGCCACTGACCCATCAGCTTTTCTGTGCCAGTATCTACTTCTAGTATTTAACACTTAAAATCCAATTTTTTTTTTTTATGTTTATTGTCTGGTGTAAGTTTTTGCCTAATTTTGTTTGCTCAGGTTCAGTAACTACATACACTATGGTATCTAGTTGCTATTGGTGTACCAGGTACTCTTCCCCTCTATTTCTTCTGTGTTTTTTGTGGTTTCCAGTAACTCTTCGCCAAATATTTCATAAAAAGAAAAAATGAACCATCACAAAACCAGCAGAAATGTTCCAATAAAGAGAGCTTCACAGTGCAATAACAAATATCCAAGATCTCTCAATGTTTTTTCATGTCAACTGAGACTTGATTTACTCCTACATTATATTTGCACTCTTCTTCACAAATCCTTGTCCAGAGAAAATCTACTTCTAGCCAAAAGCATTGAATAAAGCTTGGAATATGATGATCTATGAATTCCTCTATCTCTGAAACATGTTTAACGTTCAGCCTTATACTCAACATGGATTTATTTCACCACTGTACTTGCCCTGTAAGTGATTCTATTTTAAGTATTTCTGTCTGTATATTCCACCATGCTAGGATTTTTTGAAGAACATCATCTGCTATGTCCATATAACTGGGTACCTCCAGATTTAATTTGCTTTATCTGTCATAGGGGAATTTTTTTATGTAACAGTTACACTGATCCAATAGCTAACTGTTACCTGAAGGTACAACTGTCTTGTGCCGAGACCTGCCACTTCCCTACCCTCAGAGCTCTAAAGCACTAGAAAACCAATCGTTTTACTTCCAAGTTTCTCCTGAACTGTGTTCACATGCAGTCACCGTGCTGATGGAAGGCAAGGAAGGTTAGGACAGCTCTCTTCAGAGGCAGCCAGCAGGTCAGATCAGTTGCCTTGTACAATTCCAGGGAAAGGCATTCATTTTAGTACAGTGCAGCAACCCTCTGACCAGTCCTGTCTTTCTCCACTGACTGTGCAAGGAACTTTAGATGACTGATTTAGGTGAGTTACTTAATCCAGATAAAGACACATGACCTGAATCCCACCTTAGAAACTAAAAGTAAGTAACCTTAAGGGCATCACGCAATTTGCATTTATTTAGTTCACTTTAGTACTTGACCAGTTTTAATGACACAGCTATTTTTTAAACTGGGTAACTCAGCATTAATATGCCTAAATGTAAGCAATACAGGTATCACCACTCTCATAAAACAAAAATATGAAAATAGTATCATTGTTCATGTGTATATGATGGGAGTATTGACCATAATTTATTTAATGTTGAATTACAAGCATCAAGCTCTGAAAAAGATGTCAACTATTACACTTCAATTGTTTTAAAGATACTATTTTAGTGTCATGTTTCATAGGAAAACCATACTTCCCTATTATTCATCTGACATTTAAAACTTTTTTTTTTATGTTCTTTCCTAGGAATAAAAGACTTAATCACAAAAGACAGGTTTTAAGAGGACTTTATTAAATCTGACAACTGACTAACTGGACTGTGTGCAATTAATAAGAAAATCTGACAATTGAGTAACAAAGGATTGTTCACTGATAGCACTTTTTTTATTCCTCCATTTTTACAGATCTTCAGTTCTTCAAATACAACATTTGAGTCACACATTATTTTTTCTAGTTTACACCCACACTGCATGAGATTACTGCAGTGTGGAAAATGTCGCATGGCTTCCCCTGGTAGAAGAGCCACAGAAATGACTCAAACACACAGAAAAACTAGCCCTGCCCATACACTTTCTTAGATGAAAATATTTGTGTAGGATAGACTGGGTGTCTCACTATTTCATATCTTTTTTCACTTACTATTTCAAGTGATACACAAATATAATAGAGACATTTATACAAATTATCAGATTCACTATTGTGGGATCCAATTAAAAAAATCAGTATAATACTGAGAAAACAGTGCACTTGGTAGACATCTCTTCTGATGCTCTGCAGAGGAGCTCAGTAGGTCACTACTTGCTTATTGGGCATTTTAAACTTTACCTTCAGACATAGAAAAATATTTTAGTTTAGATACTTCCTCTGTTGTAAATTTAAATATCTTCTGTATTTTTGAATAGTGCACTGTATGCTTTATCATCAGGCCCAGCAATAGATCTGTTACAATTGACTTGATGGTTATATTAGTAATACATCATGTACAAGTCTCTGAAAGTACTGTTCTTTTGTTTCCCAGAGAAATGTCATAAAATTCTTCTTGAAATGCAGGATAGAATAGGAGTTTACTGGGATTAGGTCCATATATTTACTAATGACAATCAGTTTTTTCTGTAAGCTTTGATAAAAGTCTTCAAGCTGAATCCAACTTATCTTGGAGGGTTCATTTTCTCACAAATCAACTATAGCAAACTTGCTTAAACGTGCAGTATAAATTGTTTGGCTTTTTTTTTTTTTTAATTCCCTTGCTGCCAGATGTTAACTGGCATTCACAGATTCAGTGAACTCAGTCAGTATCTTCTTCTTGCTCAGTCTGAATCTTCTTCGTTTTCCACAGGGGACACTTCTGCTACTTCCACTCCTGTTCTTGCTGAAAGAGACATCTCCAAATGGCTCTGAGTCTTTCACTTCGATTTAAGCAAGTTTTCCCATTCAACAGTGGACTCACTATTCTTAGGAATTGCTGGAAAGATTGACTGCATCTTAGTTTGGAATTCTTTCATCTATAAAAGAGATTTAAAAACAAAATCAGTTAACTGCTAATAACGAGCAAATAAAGTAGCACCATACACCCCAGGCTTATTCCACAAAATAAACTCTGTGAGGTAAAGAAGAGGCAAAAAAACTTCTAAAATAACTGAAGATTAAGACTTTCCCTCTGATTACATTGGTCCAATTGGTAAAGTGAAAAAAGCATGAAGGGACCCACAACAATTACCCCTTCTAAAGCACCACACTGGGGTGAATGATTTGGAGTGCGTACCTGAAGGATTCACTACTGTTACATGAATTACTACACACAGACACACACACACATTTAAAATGTTTCCGTTTGGAGGAAAATTACCTCCATAGAACATGCTCATATTTTGACTGCAGTGCCTTTTTCTATACTTGTAATGGATGAAAGATCCAATAGGTCTGTTCAAGGATTTTAAAACAAGAGTTAAAGAAAAATACTGGTCAGCTCTGACAGTTTAGGTTTATCCCAACACACGGACATGGGTGACAAAACAAAGTCTCATTCAAAAGTATATAGTAGTAGGAAGGAAAGATTCATAATGATATATAGAACTAAGCTTTTCTTTCACTGTTGTTAACATGCTGTGAAAGAGGAAGTATATCTATATAACATACATGGTATTTATAATTTATATTTATGCTAAGCATTTTATCACCAATGTCTGATTCAGCAGTCCTGGAAATCCAGAATTGAAAATTCTTCTATATAAAAATCACTTCTATTTGAAGCTAATACTTACATCTGGTGGGTTTCCTTCTTCCAAGATTTTTACATGTATTTTTATATATATTTTTAAAGGGTAGGCATGGAAAAAACAGATCAGTGAAACTCCTATTACACTAAAAAGCATGATGTACAGGGCAGGTTTTGGACTGCTATTTTTAGGAAGCTCTACAGAATCTACGACATTCACACAGAGAAGACAGGATGTGGTTATGCAAGTACTGGATGCAATGACCTCTTGTAGACCAAATGCTGTTTCAGGCAGTATGTCCCACAGAGAGGTTCCAGGAAACCTAGATATTCCAAACAGTCACACAGGCATCTTCTCTAATATGCCTATGTCTTGTGTGCTATGGGTCATCAGTATTTTTACAAATACCTCTGGGTTATTTTCTGTTCCAGTCCTTGTGTATGAATAATTCTCACAAAAAAATGGTATTCTTTAGAGAAATGCTGCTGGAACACAATTACTCAAGTTACAGCTGATACAAAGAATGAAACAATTTACAAAGAAATTACCAATCCTTTACTAAGACAATAGCTAACTATGATGGATGAAAACATTTTAGAACTCTAGGTTTTGTCTAATAATGCCTGGGTATTGTTAACCAAATAAAAATATATGTTATACAAAGTAGAAGAAAGATTCAGAGCCAAATTATCCTTTTTGCTTTATCCTGATTTTGTTCTTAAATAAAAACTAATTTGCTCTCTGTTTTATATTTCATTCTGATCAGATAGCTGTTTTGATTAATTATTTTTTCCTGGGTTTTTAAAAATCTTGGCAATCACACACAATTGTTCCTAAACTAACATTTTTGCTTCTTATTTAAAACTGAGAAGCCCTCATAGACAGTTAATGTTTCCAAGAATAATAAACATCAGTATCAGAATTGACGTAGGGAAACAGTCCAAATTACATTAAACAATTGCTGACAATTAAATACAAGTATTTACAGTAGTAAATGTTTTAGGAGCATTGGCTTAGCTGTTTTTTCCAGTCCTCTGTAATTAAGTTACCCCAGTTCACTGATGTTCAGAAAGTATTCAATTTACTAAACCTTTTTTTCTTCCTAAAGAGTGATTCAAGTCTTCTGCTCTTTCATCTCACTCTAGGTGTTTATTCTCTGGGTGTTTGGTAGCGCAGGAATGGTCTGATATTAACCTGATGTAAAATGCTGTAGCTCTATTGGTAAAAACATTTTATACCAGCTAACGATCTGGTGCAATGTGGATTTTTTTGGTTGTTTCTGAACTCAGATTTTTAAATTGCTTTTAGGGTAAAATTTAAATGACACACTCATAAGCAGACACCTTTGTTACTTCACTAAAGACACAAAAAATCAAAGGGAAACTAAAAGCAATTCTATAAAGCCTCCAAAAAGATGATGGGTGGAGGAGCCACTACAGTGATTCCTCACTTTCACCTTATAATTATTAACATGACAGACTCTAACTCTTGAATGCAAAAAGCAAGCTTGTCTGGGAAATAAAACTCCACAGCTCTGTTCTAAAAGAAAAAAGATATTTATTTAGAAAGCACTAAACCACTACTAGCAGCTGCAGATTTAAGAATATTAGACAGATTTTCTCCTCTCAGAACACTAATTTATGTTCTGCAGGTAAAAGCAACTCATTTCCTGGAAAAGCAATTTTTCCTTAACACATGGACCAAATCTGAAAAATTCAGTATTTTTCTTTTGCTTTTAAGACTCCCTGAAAAATTTCCTCAGCCTTGTCTTCCCAGATTTTGATGCTTATTTGTAAAACCCTTTTGTAAATGATGCCAGCCCCGAAGTCTCATTTACCACTTCCTCTCCTGCCTGCCCTTTTCCACGAGCTCCCTCTGCACAAAAATAGTTTTCCATTTGCAATTCACAACTTTCAGCATGTGAACACAGTTGTCCACAAATCTTCTTCCTTTGTGATTCCTGGGCAGTGAGCTATTTCAATAAATCATACTGCCAAGCTGATCACCACCGTGCATTGTCTTCTCGGTGTAATGCTTTAGGCTGTCAGCTCTTTCTCAGTGTAACACTTTGGGCTGTCAGCTCTTTAAGAAGGACATTATCTGTAGTGACTGGCATGGGCCTCATTAATACATGACTTCAACGTATGTCTAAAAAGGGCCAATTTCTTCCCAATACAAATATCACAGCTACTAACTCTTACTAGAAGTTTTCATTTCTATATCAGTTAAAAGATTATTTCTTTCCACAAGTTGTTGAGTCCTCACTAGTAATACATTACACAACTTAATTAGTACTGGTCACAGACTTCTATTTTCCCCCTCTCCCTCTCCTCCTAGCAAGAAAGCTAGTATAATATTTCATTGTGTTTTTGATCTGGACCTCTAAGGTATCTTCCCCCGTCTCTTCTGTTCCACGAATATCAGCTTTTGAGCTTCTTCCTTCATTTCCACACTTGTGCTTGTTGCTCTCTTAAATGTACTTCCAAATCCCAATCACTGTCTTCCCGGTCCTCAGAGCTCCTCTAAAGCTCACTTACAACATTGCCTAAAACCATGGAGAAAGCTTTGAAAAAGAACTGTTCTCTGATGTAATGGAACTGGTGTATACATACAAAAATAACCATGGAAATGGCATCCCAAAGTTCCTGTCCCTTCTCTAGCACTGACAACATCTGCCTGCTTACAAACCATTCTAGTATTACATTTTAGGCCCTAACTTCTTAATAGATGGACTTTGGAGGTTTTTTAACAACATAAATGTTTCCGATTGTGTCAGTCAGAGACTTATAGCTCAGTCTTCTGCGCCTTGACTGGCCAAATTCTATTTAATATATATATGACATAAATATAAATATATATATGACAAAAATATATTTATACATATACTTATTTATAATGTATTTATGACTAAATTCGGCCTTCAAACTAACTCTTACTGGCCCTGGGGTTATTCTTGATTGCATTTAATTGACAGTATCATACTAGGCCCATTGTAACTTCAGAGGATCCTTGCAGTGAAAGCAAAATTTGTTCACTAAACATGTAAATTAGTCCCTCAACAAACTGGGCTGGCCAGCGTCCAGTCCTCCTGTAGTGGGGTGAGCTTCTTGTGAAGATGATGGATCAGCCTTATCTTCTATTAATACTGCACAATTGAGGTGCAAGAATTAGGACTTTGTCTTTACCTGCTTTAACTCTCAGGGTACAAGTATATTTCTTGACCAGGGAAATGATGCAACTAGGAATCTGTATCTTGCTTTACCTTTTCTTTTTAGTAGACTTGCCACTCAGGAGGTCTCTTCTTCCCTCTCCTCCCCTCCTCGAAATCTCTTGTATTTCCTCCAGATTTCACAATATACACATCAGTGGTCTCAAATCAAAAGGCATTAATTTAATTACAAGAGGTAATGTGCTATGTATTAACTACTGGAATGTTTTGAAATAATTCACTGAAATGGCTGCCTTTTTATTACTGTCAGCCACACTGACACTGGGGTACTTGGTTCAACTGTGATAATGTCTTCAATTAATAGTGCAGTAAACCAAGCGCTAAAAGCTGAATGTATTTTACCTCTTTCTGCTGCCTTCAGTATCACAGGCCACTCTCTCAGCTGCTGCTTCTGAACCCAGTGGTACATGAACGATTTGTAACACATTTCTTAACATTCCAGCATGCTCCATTCCTGCAGGCAACTCTCTGAAGTGAATTTCACTCAAGTGAATTTTATTTTTTTTGTCCCAGATATTGCAAAGCCTTGATGCTGTTTTTTCTTGCCAAATAAATTACAGTAACTGTTCTACCTCTGTCAGGCTTCTTTCTAAAAGGGTATCATCTACCTTACTGCATTAAATAATCTGTAATAGCTACAGATCACTGTTATTTTCTTATCTTAACCTAATGATCCTGCCTCAGATGGCAAAAATACGGGGACCTAAAAGCATCATCCATTTAATAATCTCTTTTTAATGTACATCGTTGACAGAATGTCACACAAAAATTGGGATAGCACTATTACTGAGAGCACTTACATGGCCGTTCATATTAAAATGAATGGAAGAGGGGCTAAAAGAGTCTATTTGAATCCAAGAATGAAAGTTTTACGAAGAAATGTTCTCTTTAATGTCTGACATTCATAATAGGCCAACCCAGATTCTAGGAATTATTAGTTTCCTATTTTAGTACTTGTATCAGTAAGAACTGCTTACATTAGCTTCCAAGTGAAATGAGGTTAGATGCCCTGAACTGGGATATCAACTGGCAGCAGAATACAGTATGTGCATGCCCTCTGTTCTCAGCCATCTTCCATTTCAAAAGGCTCGAAGATGAGGCAGGCTGCCCTCGATTTAAAAGCACCAGTGAGGATTGTTCTTGCCACCTTTTCCCAAATCTTAAAATGACTGCTGTTGCCCTTGTTAGCAAATGACTACCAAGGGCCACATACAGAAATAGCAAGTTATTTGTAGAAAACAGCAAGTGCTGAGCCCTTACAGCACTGAAGAGCAGAGCAGCCAGCCTGCCAGCTGAAGGTGATTCGCCTTTTCTCAGTGTAAATGGGGCACTCACTGCAGGCCACTCTGTGCTGGTTTGCCTCCTGACCTCTGAAATAAGCATGGAAAATGCAGCCCTGGTTCACATTCTTATATCTTGCCCTTCATTGGCAAAGGCATCATGAATGCCTGGATTATACAGAACTACAAGTCTACTTAAAAAGTCCCTGAGAGGGTCAGTCCTGGCAGCATACACCCTAAAATTTAACAGCTTTACACTGTACTGTCATAGTACACTGTTCACCACCAGTTTGCTGAATCCAGTGTTTTAGGCATGCATTCGGAAAAGCAGCAGTAGAATTTTATTAAACCTTCTAGAGAAGTCAAGAGCTCATACTGGCCCCCTGTCTCATGGAGGCTTACACATATGCTTAACCATATGCAGTGCTGAGCACTCTCTTTGAAATCAGAGGGTTATTTACAGTGCCTAACGTTAAACAAACACATATTTTCCCACAATTTTATTTCTGTAAATGTTCTCTAAGTGTCCTGCATGTCCTGCACTTTTTTAAAGAAAAATAACACAAAAATAACCTAAGTGAACTTCACAGGGAGAGAGGACCATCATTGTTTAGAATGAAGCTGTCACAGTTCCCACTTGACCTGCCAAGTCACAAAGGTCAGGCTACCTGTTTTCCAGTTATTGGGTCACACAAAAAGACAAAACACATGAAATACTTCCCTCATGTTACTTTTCCAAGTGTGCGGCAGCCATGTTATTCATAAATGAATGCGTTTCCCAACTGGGAAGAGGGTTGGTCTACATCACAAACATGTTTTACTAGTCCTTCTTTGCCTGGTTTAATCTCTGTGCAAATGTCACTTAGATCCCAAAGTGGGAAGAAGGTGCTATTCCAGTAGAAAAGCCTAAAGAAAGCAACACTATTTAACTAGATTAGTTTGAATTTTTTAAAAAAAGTGATTATGATCAATGGGAGAGACAGCATTTAATTTCTAAACACAGAGACAGTAATTTTGTAAACCGGAATCTGAAAAAGAAAGTAACTTCCTTAGGTTCGGAGATACAGGAGTGTCCTTTTAAGTTTTATACATTTCCACGTCGATATTTCTGAAATAAAATGTCAAGGAATTAAATTTTTGTAGTATATGATATGTCAAAGTAAAGGCTTTCATGCCATGCAGAAAAATTGAGAGTAGAATACTTTTGATATCACCGAGGAATGTGCCATTTATTTCTGCAGAATCTTACTTTCAAATCTGGGTGCCTGGAAAGGACATCCACATGATTAGTCTATTATGGTGTATTAGTCATTGCCCCTTAGTCACCCTGGGCAATTTGAAAAATTAATCGTGAAATAATTTTAAATTTAACATAGTTAAATATCCAAATGTATAATGCTAGCTGGTTAATAGACCCAAAATCTCAGGATGAGTGTCCCAACCCTATAAGCTCTTCTGTGCTGTAATTCAGATTTCTGAATTAAATTCAAAACACGAATTGTCTGCAAGCAGGCAGTTCCTGAAAAGGGCAATCTGAGTAATTCTTTTCCTCTCTATGTCCAGGAATTCATTATATGTATCATCCACAAGCAAGATCCAAGGCTGGGAAAAGGGCCAGCACTCACCCAAAACTCTTCAGTGAAGCCTAAGCCCCAACACCCTGACTGGGGCTGAATTCCACGCTGGAAACCTGTCAGAGCCAGTGTGACACCCAGAGCCAGGCAGGGACAGCTGGATGCCTCCAGGCAAGCAGAGTAGCTGAGGTCTCTGCCTACAGAGGGGTAAGACAAGCATGGCCACACCACCACAGTTAACGTACAGGAAGATGCCGTGGAACCAAGACGAAGCATGAATAATTGGCACCCATTAGAGAAGCTTCGATTCAGATTTTAATTGTACATGTACACTTTACAGTTATATGTGGTCAAGAAGTGAATCAACCCACTCATCCACTTAGGGTGATGTGGGACTGCTCCACAGAGGCATTTCGGAGCATAGGCTGAACATGGGTTTGTTTTCTCTAGCTTCTTAGCACGCTGCTGGCAGCTAACAGCTCCCACAGCACAAAAGAGTAATTCCTCAAGACAGCTACAGTTAGTCTTCCCATATTCTTGAAATACTCACTTACAGCTGTCCCTATTTATAAAGCAGATGTAGCAGCTTTCCAGAGCAAAATGATGATCTTAATCCTTGAATAAGCATTCTGCATTATCAACTATACAGTGAAGTTCATTGGTTTCTTTTTTTTGCTTGTTTTCTAGAGTAAAATACTAGCAGAACACATGTAGACGCAAGGCTTCTCCAAACCAAACTAATTAGGCAATATAAGCAGTACAGAAAAATCTAGTATAAACAGGAAGTGCTAACTTGTACTAATACTCCTTTCTAAGAGCTTGAGTTTGAATAAATATTGAAGAAATAAAAGAACACTAAAAAAATGGGCAGATTTGATTTATATAGAAATATGTAATCATGAAATAGCAAGGAGAAGGTAAGTTTTTGTTTTGTGATCAGACGTAAGCATGATAGGGAATAGAAAATTCATTAATAATACTTATGTGAGGATTAAATATAACAACAATTTAAAACAAATAACAACAAAAAAATCTAGGAATTACTCTAGGATTACTCTATAGTTATTTTAGGAGATATGCTGCTTTTATGGCAACATTTCTTCATTTATGAAATAGCATAAGAATTTCAGCCATTGCAATATGCCTGTATTTAGTTGAGATTTATAAGTCTTAGTACTATTTACAAACCCAGTAATTTTTGAAGACTGTCTCCATGTTCTCATCTTCTGTTTTAAATGAATTCATCCTTACAGCCAATACTGCTTTGTATTTATACTGTGCCTATGACTATACTTTCCCAAAATTATATCAAATATCTCTCAAAAAAAGCAGGCAGGGGGATGTTATTTTTATACTTAAAATGGTGATTTAGAGGTTAGATTTCCTCTAGAGAAGGGCAGCCCACTTAGGAAATGTCCTTACCAACAAAGGCAAGCATATATTCTCTATATTGTTTTTAATTGTTTTAGACATCTCTTTGCAGACATGTAATAGTTTCAGACTCAATATTTTACAGGTTAAGATCAATGAAAAACAAGATATTTCACTAGGAAACACCATAAAAATGATAAACTAATATAATAACATTAGTCACAACTTGCTAAGCAATTATTCCCACTATTTTTCCACCTTTTCATGGAACAGATGTGGAATTAACAATCAGAATCTCACAAACCTACATATGAATCATCCAGGCCCTTCTCCTATGGGACAAAGAATGCTTTTATTTGTGACTAAATGAAACCTAACTTAATGAGGGCATGAAGAGCAAAAGGGCTTTTAAAGTTTATTTATCTTGTTTGTTAATTGTTGTAAGTTTCAATCTACAAGGGCTGGGGGCATTGTTCTGTTTTTAAAAGAAGGATCATAATCACTGACAGTCAAAAAAAAAAAAAAGGAAGAAAAAAAGAACACCAGACATTCACAGGTATGTTTAAGTATCTGTCAAGTACTCTATAGCTGCAAGTTTAATTAAAAATGAGCATTTACAACCCAACCATAACTTCTAGAAAATTCTAGAAAACTTCGAGAAAACAGTGTCACCTGCTCTAGGTGACCCTGTCTTGGTAAGAGGGTTGGACTAGATGATCTCCAGAGGTCCCTTCCAACCCTAACTCTTCTGTGATTCTGTGAAACTAACATTTTTCCAAGCAATAAAAAGGTGTAGTGGATCATAACACTTGTAGAATAGGTCAATAAAATAAGAAAGGTTTAATTTATGGAAACTTCCATGAAAATACTTGTTTAGTTCAACTGTAACAACAGAGGCTTTAAGATAACTTTGAGTATTTTACTTTTAACCTTTTTTACTGAGTGAAACACCATTTACCCTTTCACTGAAAATTTAAAACTTAACTGAACATTCCATATAGAGAATCTCGAAATAAGATGTTTCAACTCCTATTCAACTTTAAAAAAAAATTGAAATTGTAAATTGGCCAAACCCAATCTTTTCTACAAAAATTATTTCAATACTGCTGTGGTTTACATCAGAAAACAGTCATCCCACTGTATCAGGAGTGGGCAGCTACACGGTTCTGAGGCTGCAAGATCAAAACCTGTAAGATAATGCCATGGAAGATAGTGCCTTGATGTGAAAATAGTTAAATAGCAAATAAACTTATTAAAAAAGGTAGTGCCATTTTGTTTCAAGCCAGATATCAATTATGAAGCTTGTGTTTAACCGGCATGTGTCCTTCTGTGTTGTAAAGTGCCTCAGAGAGGAAGCCTGTGGGTGTGTCTGGATGAGTCTTGGGTTCAGATCAGGATGCTGCTCGGAAGCAAATCTCCCAGTTGTCCATGTTTACTGGCCCTGAGTTTGTGTACTGCTGAATGGTCTCAAAATGCATGACTCGAGCATCTTTAGGGTGACACAAAACTGAAGAAGCTTTCTAGGAGTACATATAACATAGTCCAACTGCAAACAGGCATTCAAGACATGGGACAAGACCAGCGTCAGTCCAAATTTTGAAATTCCTAGAATGGTTGTAGATGTCAGGTCCTCAGTCTGCTAACACTATACTGCCCCAGCGCTGCTGGTCAATGATACCTGCTAATATAGACAGAGCTTTTGTGTTCAGGAATAATCAAAGGTGGAGTGATAAATATATTTTAAAGTATTTTCCTAACAGATTGCAGCAAGCAAGTTAGAAGAATCTGACTTTTACTGATAGCTGGTTATTTTTTTCAAGATGTACAATATAAAGTCAGATAACCACCATCTTCTAGGTTTTTAAAAAGAAGATTTCTCTTTTTCACTATTGAAAAACAGAACTTAAACCATTATCAAACCAAGCCCCCACTGAAACATCACTTCTCAATTTCAGAATAAGAGTTGAGTGGATTTAGTAGGGTTTATTACTTAACCAGCCTGTCCTCAGATTACAACAGTGGCAACTGCAGTCAGGGGATATTAACAACCCAACCTGAGACAGCGTAAAATCTTTTATATTCCTTACCAAGGCATAAGGATCAGATACTTACTATCACCCCTGGGTTTTGACACCAGCATAAAAAGCAGCAGACTGTAAAGCTCCAGGGAACCACCTTTAACAATAAACTGTTAAGAGCTGGAAGTACGCATTGTCACAGCGCTGTTTTAAGAACCAATAAACCACAAAGATTAAATAAAAATTTCGTATCACCAAAGCTGGTGCATCAACTCAGTGCCTGGAAGAGATCTTAGCGACTATTTGCTTCTGTGGCAAGCACAGGCTGTCTCAGAAGGTGTAAGGATAAGGCATCTTGAACTGTGGCTTCGGTTTCATGCCACGATACAAATTGCTGAGCAGTCGCGACACTGCTAGCGCAGATTAATTACAGCAATTATAACTCATCAAGGAAATATCGTCCCACTTTGCTCCTGTCGTCTGATCTCTGACTTTGCAAGCGATGACAAGACAATTTAAACACTCACAAAGCTCAAGGTAATATATATTTTCATCAATCCCTCACTGTCCTGTCAATAATCCATGCCCATAGGAAACGCATCCCCCAGCGCTAAAAGCTGTAGCATTTTGACGGCGATACCCAGTGAAACCACAGCCTCTGTGTAGGGGCAACACCCTTTCCCGCTGCTTGTCTGAGTGCCGGGGTGTTCCTCACAGGACCAAGCCTCTCCCTGCTCCGGGGTCAGACGGGATGGGCCGCTGGCGCCGCGGGTGCGGCTGTTCCGGCCGGCGCCACCAGGTGGCGCTGCGGGGCAGCCGCGGCGCCCCGGCCTCGCCCCGCGGGAGCCGCCGGGAGCGGCGGCGGGAGCGCTCTCCGACACCGATCGCGATTGGAACGCAGCAGCGCCTTCCTGGATTAGTTTTGCCCTTCCAGGTGTGCAAGGCGCGCTAACCACCGCTTCCTGCGGCCGCCGGGACGCTCTCAAGGCATTCCCGGCGGGTGACACAAGGATCAGGACCATTCAGTGACACCGACTGCGCATCATCCCACTGATTCCCACCGGAGTGTGGCTGGCGTGTGCGGTGTTCCAAGCACAAAAAGCACTGCGCTCGTCTTGCAGTGCACTTCCCCAAACTCAGGGACCAGCTCTGCTCTCCTTCTCCTGTACAGCCAGCCCAAGCCCTGGTGTACATGAACATCAGCTGCAGGCTGGTGAGCCACGAATGGAACTGCCGAATAGCTTTCCTGGACAAACCAGTTCTGCTTCAGGATCTCCTCACTCTCTTACTCCTTGTGGTGGGATTTCTGCCAATCCATCACATCTGATTTTCCACTCTGCCCTCGGTATTTTACTCCTTCAGATGACTTGAGGCACTAAATACTTAACAATTCAGTATTACTTGACTTAGAGCTCCCCTTCAAACTCTGCAAGTGACAGTCCTTTTTTCACTAAGATCCCCCCAAGACAGTCACAGGGACAGAACTGGCAATGGATTTGAGAAAGCAAGGGACTTGAGGTACTCCTATGTGCAACAAAAGCAGTTTTCTTGTTTGCTAAATGAAACATCTGCAGTGCTGACAATCAAAATGTTACTGTCATTAATAATTTAATATCATAAGAAACAATTTAGTACCAAGAGATTGTATTAGCTGCCAATAATGTTATCAATATTGCCAGATTAAGCTGCTGCTTAGCAGGATCAGGTCACTAATTAGTAGGTCCCAAGGGCAGCTCGTTACTATTAAGGTAAAGAGGCTGGGAAGAAACTCTTCTTCTCTATCCAGCTGCCAAAGCTTTAGTTATTAAGTTCATACAGATTCCTGGCATCAAAATGAGTCAGGTCTCCCCTCAGGTCACATAGAGTGTAGCACACTGAGAGGCTAAAGTCTACCTTAATTTGATAGCTTTCAAACCTTGGTATCTAATGCTAGGTTTGAAATTGTGACTTGAAATTCTACAGGTATTGGGAACTCGTGTGTACTACAGAGCCAGTGAACTCGCAGCACTTAACCACCCCGAAGACTCAAGACATTTTATTCAGGTGATTCTGTAAGAGCCTCCTTGTAAAATGTTTAACAGAAATGAAAATGTTCATTTGAAAATGTTGAGCTTAGTCCGAAATCTACAGTGTCTTCCATGGTCTGAACAGTTTTGTGGAAAGAAACTTTCAGTCAGTGGTAACTTCAGTTTCTCAAAAATAAAATTTTATTTATTATTTGTGGCTATCTAATAATAATTAGACACAACACATGCATCACTGGTCTCAAAAATCAGTATTGTAACTGACTTTTAATCTATTATCTCTGCTTACATGATAGCAATTAAGAACTTTCAAAAGTACCAGAATGTCCCCCTGAAATAGGAAAACACATCAAGTAAAAATAGGCCCTTCTTAAAATAAGCATATGTTTAAGAGCCCAGAACTTATGATGTACCAGACGCTTATAACACTTATTTAATCTTGACTGTTCAGGAAGATGACATTTAAGCACATAAATACTGTCTTTCAACAGCCAGTGTTTGCTCCTGAGTGTTGTGTTAAAGGAGTAGGCAAAAAGTGTCAACAACAATAAACAAATCAAAGATGGCTTATTCTATAACTATATTTTTAATTCTAATGCACCTCTTTGGTCACAATATAACATGCTTCTACTTTTGAACCTCTAGCAATTTTAAACATATATATTTTTTATTTTAATAGATACATAGTAAAACAGGAAAAAGAAAAAAGGAAACTTACAAACTGCTAATTTTTGATTCTGCAATAATGAGTAGCACTATTGTATGTGCTTCCTTTCTGCAGTGGAAATTTAGAAGTCTATAGTAAATGGAATATGTCAGTGGAGAGCAGAGAGAGCTGTTCCAAATCATCTCTTGACAGAAATTTACTTCCCTGAGCATCTGCAATTCTCACCTTAGACAACAGTGAAACATAAGCACTCTACAGGAGAAACCAATAGCAATAGACATTTGCAAGAGCCTCTTACAATACAGTCCCTCTTTTCAACACTAGCACAACACAGAACATAATAAGGTGCAGTTTTCTGACTAGGAACACTCAACAGTTCTCTAAAATGCCTGCAGTGTGCTTCTGACACAAGAGCCACTGCTGTCAAGTAACCAGAAGCACCATCAGACTCAGACATGTCCAGGGGCTTTGCCATCTCTAGCTTATGCGGGTGTTCCCCATCAGGCAGTCTCAAGAAAAGCAGCCTCACAGGAAAACCAGTAACTGTGGTTCTAGCCAGTACTGCTCAGGGAAGTAAAAATTTAGCTTACTGAGAACCAGCTAACATAAACGGCAGGCTAAGGTCAAATTCTGCTGTCCTTCAGCAGGACTAGAAACACTCTGACAGAACGAAAAATAACAATTAGCAGTACAGTGTGAAATGAATCCTTTTGACTGATACGACTGACAAGAAACTGAGTGAACCACTGTCGTGCAGCATGCAGCGAGTACAAACCAGTATTCCCACTCTTCTTCCCCCTTCTCTGACATTCCACCACAGCCTCACATGGAGGCTTTCAGTTTAAAAATGTGTTGTAGCTGCCTCCTATGTCCTGCCATGCTTTTTTGGCATTCTGCCCTCCTTTACTGGCTCCTACTGAGAATCAGCATTGAAAGCTAAGGAATAAAGGACTGTATAGTGCTGTATGCTGCGATTCAAATTCTGAGCTACAGGATACATCAGCAGAGTAGACAAGAAATGAGAACTTGAATAAAGGTACTAATGAGAACAGTACTGAGATAAAGTAGTATCTTCTTCCTCGCTCTTTATATATTCTTTGCTGAATATATAAATAATTTGCCATGAACGATAAAGGAAGTCTATTCATTCCTAGTCCTAAAGAGGATGCAAACAGCTCTGCCAAACTTATAGCTGCAGGGGACTCTTAAGTCACAGCTCATTACTATGGGCAAACAAAAATGCTCACATGAACTTTAGTGTTCACACTCAACATTTTGAAACACTGGAACATAATCAATTAACTAAAAATAGCCGTAGCCTCTTGGGATGTACAGATGCTTCCTGAGTTTCTTTGCCTTGACGTGGCATGTCATGGACCACCGTTATACTGCACATGATACTCAATCTTCTGTCCCCTCGCCCCTTCTAGAGAGCAAGCTGGTTTCCTTTCAGTTTTTCTTATGTCCCCAGTGTCCTGATGCAAAAAATAGAACTTGCACAAATAAACGGATTGCTCTAAAGATAGGATTCAGGGGGTAGCCTTCAATTCAATAAGCAAAGGATACAGAAAGTTTGCAGCTACTATTTTAGTCCCCAAATTAGAACACTGGCTCTTTTGTGAAGTAGCTGAGACATCTGTGCAAATACATATAAAGCAGGACAAAACCGCTTCTGCCCCAAAATTGTCTCCTCCTAAAACATCCCATTTTTCGCAGAACCAAGAACACCTTCCCTGTATGTAAACATTCTGGTTGAAACGTGATGAATGAAAGTATAACTCTTAGATCGAAGTACTATAGAGATTCCATCCCAAGAGGCATTACCCAAGCTAAAATATGGTAGTTGAGAGGATCATACTCACACTGTGCACACCCAGAGCCTTCCAGATGGCAAAACTCAGCAATCCAACTCCGCACCATGCATAGAGTGAGCCCCATCCTAGGGCTCGTAAGGCCAGTGAGGAACCACTCTCTGGTAATGCAGCTGTGGCAGTAATGCCCTAGAACCAAGAATAAAGTGATCAAGACAGCGAACAATAACTGGGGAAAAAAATAAGAGCTAAAAATGTTAACTGGTGATTTAGACTTTTTCCTGATTTGCCAGTTCTACTAGCGTGGCCAGCAGACCCAAAGAGCCAAGCAAGGGGCTGGATGAGCTGCCTTCCTACCAGGAACAGCTTTCATGGTTGCCAGTGTCACCTGGGGATGATTTTAATAGCCCAGAAATGCTGAAGTCACTTGTTTCGTGGGCACAAGAATCCAACACTTAGTTATCCCACTAGTCAAAATACAAAACTGAATCAAAACCAGTTACAAGCCCTTATGGCAGTGACATAACATAATCATTATACATCATTGATTTTGGTACTTTTTTGTTAGGGGTAACCTTTGGCCTGGAGGTTGTTATTTGCACTTTTGAAATAGCACATTAGGAAAGTAGAGGAACATGAGCAGCTTTCAGCTGGACACAGAGAGGGCCTACCAGTAACCCAGGGACTAATTTCCAGGGGCTACAACTCTGAAGAAGCTCTGGAAACTGCTTAGGAAAATTTTGTAAAGAGCAAATGACAACACTGAACACATCTCCCTGCGGAGTTCACCAAGAAGCAACACAGAAAACACTCTGCAGTCTCCACACTTCTCATTATTGTCAGAAACAAGAGTAGGTGGTTTTAAACTCTTGTTAAGATACTGCTGCATAAAAGCCTGCCATGAGACGTGTCCTGAAAACACAAAACACTGTGACTTGGAAAAGCCACTTCAGGCCAAGAAGAATGGAGCCTCCCAAGCACAATGAAACCTTCCCTGTCACAGAACATAAATGCATACTGCAGCTTCCAAAGGCATAAACCACACACTGGCTGACATCAACCAAAGGTGCACCTCGTGCTCATTGTTAGCCAGCCATAACCATCTCACAGTGGCCACTTGGTATAGGAGAGCTTCAATCTGTGTAGCCCACAACACCAGTCATAAAATTCTCTTGCCCATGGTGGTAACTGTCATTAGGAGGATTTTTCTTCCTCCCAAAGGATCACTGTTCCGTTCTTCACATGGAAACACAGATTTCAGATGGTAGCTGTTAAAGATGGGCATATACAGTCCTTACAAAGATTAACAGTCCTACTTACTTACTTACTGGGTATCTTGGAGTAAAAACCTAATTATTGCGCAGAGGTAGCATACAACAATAAAGTATCATTTAATTTATAGACTAAAATACTGAAAAGGGAAATTAACTTGTGGAAGGATCAAAAAAATTTCCTCCAAACATGCAAAAGAACTGCACTTTTTTATTCATTATAAAAAGTGGGGCAGAAAAATCTTTTGTATTCTTTGTTTGAAAAGACTTAAATTTTTTTACATTTTTAAAATGCTTCTTTCTTCTTTGATACAATTAGATATAATATTTGGTGTCTACCACTATGGCCAGTCAAATAGCATTAGCAGCTTTTCTCCTCTTGTCTTTGTATTTATTGAAATGTTAAAATGATCCTCCGACAGCCCTCAGCATTAACATTTTCCCCTGGCATTTAGCTGTAGGCCCAGCTACCCAAGGAGAAACACACACTTATAAAGGGCACAAGTAGATGTATCTTGACCCTTATTTATTCCAATTTGGACAACCCAAAGTGGAAGCTGTTAAGATAAACAGTGCTCTGAAAGCATATACACACACAAACAGCAAAGATCTCTAGTCACATTGTAATATCAGGTCCTATTATTTCCTTACCACAGATAATGAACTATTATAACTCTTTTAGTAGAGACTGCTCTGAGTAGATTTGAAATGGTGATGATTATTTTTGACATTTTTCCTGCTTCCATAGTCTAACCACACATAACAACATGCAGAAAAAAAATCTCCCATTTGGAAGATGGGAAATGAATGGGCAAAAATATCCTCTACACAGAATCTTTAAATAGGAGTCATTATCTGTGAAAATTGCTGGGAAAAAACACACGAATACTATTTAAATGCTTGATTGTCCCAGAAAAAATAGCAGTAAATGGAAACAATCAATCTGGTTTTACTGACAGCAGTCAAACAGCTCAGTCACAGGCTGATTCCTCAGGGCACTTAAGTACACAGGTAAGGGTTTCTGTAAACAGGACAGTTTGTTATACTATTATCAGATATGCTGTTTAAAGCATGAAGAAAGCTAATTAATGAAATGCTAAAAATTTAAAAGGACAACAGTAGCATGGAAAAAAAAAAAACAAAAAGAACACAAAGAACATTTTTAGGAGAACTGAGTTTTATTCACAAACCTGTTATTCTGTGTCCAGATTGTTCTGTCATTACTGCTTCCGTATTTTTTAAAACACTCTTTAATTAAAAAGATACACTTTTAAACAATACTTGAGTCTTTCCAAACACCAGGCTGTGAAAATACAGGGCCAAATTAGCTGATTTGTTTTCCAAATATATGCTCCTTTCTTTGGTTTTTTGTTTGGTTTGGGGAGGGTTGTTTGTTTCTGTTGAGGTTTTTGTTTTTTCTTTTTTCTTTTCTCCTGCAAGATAAAAGTAGGAAGTGGGAGAAGACACAGGCCTCAATCCTGTGACTGTCCCCTTGTGCATAGTGTGTCTAAAAGGAAGTAGTGCCTAAAAACCCAGCGTGCTTAACTGTTTTAGTTGATTGTATTCAGTGTGTTCGCTGTTTTGTATGACCTAATCCATTGTTAAATTAAACACCTGGATGAATGCTGGTAAAACCGGACACATCACAGGGAGGCTACTGAAGCTGAGCATTTCATTTTAAGAGCCCCCTCTCCAGTAATTTCTTAAATGAAAATCTCTGTAGTGGTTCATCACTAAACAGGATTATATAATCTCAGTTTCAAGTCAATTTGGGCACCAGTCCTACAAATGCCTATATTTACTTTAATTCACTACCATGGAGGAGGTACAGGAGGTACAATTTTAGCTTTATCTCTTGCCAGTAACACTGATAACTACTTTAAAAGAATAGCATCTCATACTATTGCTTCCTGGAAGTCTGAGTGCAGTCACGAAGCCATGATGCTGTGATGCTACAGGTTCCCCTCTTAACTGCTATGTTTTTTTTCTCCCATAAAACTATTTAAATCTGTCACAGGCTGCATTACGTTTGCTTCCTGTTTCCACCTGACTTGCATGCCACCATTTCACTGACAGAAAAAATGGCACAAGCCAGAAAAGATGCTGAAAGAATAGGTCTCATATTTCTTCCCTAAACACTGAGCAATAGTTTTTATTCCTCCAAACCTTCCCCTAAGTTTGTGACAGCACAGTCACTGCAGTCATACACTGCAGTGGAAGTTTCATTTGGCCTAAAACTAATGTAAGAAATAAGAAAACCCCATAGAATTAACAAATCTCACCATCCCAGTAGCACAAGTATTGGAGCCTTTACAGGGACAGGAATGAATTGCAAGAAACATAAAGGTATGTAGAATTAATTCTTTCAACACCAGTGCTGCCTGACGTTGGCTTGAAATACCTGTCGAGCTATGTCCTCACCTTAACATGAATAAAAATAGTATTTAGGGATTGAACATCTAAGAAGGATGCAATCATCTGTAGTTATTCACAGTTATGTTTTTGTTATTATACATCATGTATTATTAGAAGTTACTAGCGGTTATTAAACAGTAAGTAACTATAAATTTGTCAGAATGCTCCTGCAAAATCTCACTGGTACCTCAGAGAGCCTCTACAGACAGTTAAGCCATTCTCAAAGTCTAGCCTTCCCTTTCACTTACATACACCTTGACTAAAAAGTATCTGTCTATATTTTGCAGTATTTGAGAGGCCCAGGAATCAGAGATTTCTGCTAGCAAACTATCTTAATTCATTGGCACAGATAGTAGCAAATACAGTTTTCAGCAAAAATTGAAAAGGTACTGTCCTAATTACAGAGGCCAGGACCAGTTCATCACTATGTGGGTGTAACCAAAACTGTGTATTCTACACCCTCTATGTCATTTCTGATGGACTGTTCATATAATGGGATTGTTTTCAGCAGCTGCCCAGGGCACACCTGACACCTTAGGCTACAAGCTGGGCGTTAAAGAACCCTGCGAGGCAGAGGAGTGTTTCTTTGTCTTCACACCAATGACTCAGCTGTGATAACTCCCCTCTGGAAAGGCATTAACACCTTCACACCCAGCCTGAGGGGTCTTCTCTGCTAAAGGGCCATACTGGACTGGCATAATAGGCAGCTGCAAGGACATAGACCATCAAAGATTCCAGAAGTATCCCATGACTCAAAGAGTTAAATCACCCATTGTGCAACTTCCCACTCTGTGGGAGGTACTGGGCATTCCCATCTGAACCTAAGCATGTATAATCTTGGAGTTTTGGGACTTCTGGTACCACTCGTTGGATCCAGAGAAGGACCAGGACTTCAACAGGACTGTGACTGCCACTCTTGATGAGACTGTAATCATCATCCTGACCAAGAGATTTCCTTTCCTTTTACTTTGCCCCCAGTGGGGCCACGTGGTGCTCAACACAGGGGCTAACAAACAACATTCTATTCTTGTCCCAGGGTACTGTCTTTGTGGGTTAAAACCAGTTTTTCTCTGTATCACTGTATTTATTGTAATCTTTTTAGTAAATTGTAACTCTGACTTGTAATCTCTCTTGAGTTGGGTTCTTTTCTCCTGCCAGTTTACTTTTAAACCAGCAAAGGTACATATCACTCGATGCCATTTCCAGCAAATATATTCTTGGACGTCAATGCAATGTCACTCTTGGTAAATTTCACGGTGGTAACAGGACAGCTCAGACACCCAAGAACAAGCGCAAGCTGGAAAAAATGCAGTGCTCAAGAGAAAGGAAGGGGTTTTTTTAAAAAAAGAGAGAGAGAAATTTCCTTATTGTACTATGTTTCCATAGCTTGTGAAATAACTTCTCATGAAGTTTTCTGTCTGTATCAAAAAAGAAGCCCATATTTATGGTTTCCGTAAAGGCAAGTTATGCCACAGCAGCCTACAGAGGAAAATAAGATGGCAAATGCAGGATCTCATACTCTTTGACCACAAAGGGAGATAATGGATAACCAGATACAAAGGTTCTAATATAAAATGCAATGGAAGAATTCTTTTTCTCTTGCTATGCACTGAATTAACTTGATACGTTATTGAATTAACATTTTAAAACTAAACATAACTGATCAGTTCTTAATTCCCTAAGAACATGTGTAATACATATTGCATTTTAAAAGTTTGGTGGAGACAAGACTGATCAATTTTAAGGGCTTATTTTTGACACTTCAAGCGATAACAAAGCATTACTGAGGAAAAAAAATAGCCTTCAATTAAATGTGCTATCTTTGAGATTAATATACCAACATGGTGTAACTGGTAGCTTTACTTTGCAATTTTTTGCTTCAGAATGCACAAGTGGATTCTGTTAGTAACTGCACAAGATCAGATTAATTTTGGCCATCAGATCTTATAGTACCCTGCCACTACTCATTCTCATTGGTCACCTTACACATTGGGATGGAAGAGATCTTAAATTTTGACTAAATGGTTCCACTTACTTATTTCACAGCTTACAGGTTTCTACCTGCTCATTCCCATCCTTAATGCAGTTGCGTTGCTTCAAGATTCACTGTAGCACTATGGCACTGTATGGGGAACTGGGTCACTCATACCTGAAGTGTGTTCACATCACAGAATCAAAACAAACCACTAATTCTATTCCATTATATAGAATTAGTATTATTCCATCAAAGTGTTATGTATCTCAGCTACTCTCAAGTACTAAAGAATCTAGCAGTGCCAACTCTGAACTGATTTTTAAGTTAATCCTACCCCTACTCACTTCAGTTAAGTCTAGTGATCTTACTAGCAACTTTGCCAAACTCCACACATATCACCATATCTATAAAGCATTTGATGCATTATTTCTTGTATATCACTATTGGAAAACAGCTCAAAATGTACAAACCTTACTGAACCAGTCTGGGTTCTTCTTTTTTGTCATGGCAAGTGTGGTGCCAAAGCCTGCTATCATTCCTGCCGTAGCAACAGTACCTAGAAATATTCCACCTGCCAAAAAAAAGTTGAAGAAATAAAAATCATTATTTTATTATTAAAAGGAACTAAAACACCCCCCCCCAAACTGTGTAGAAAATATAACCTGGAAAATTAAGACCTGTCAGCACACGTTGAAGGGAAAGGTCCTGTTATCTACAATTTTAATGTTAAATCAATATGGCAAAATAGCAAGAAAAAGAATTGTTTTTATGAAATAGAGCATTTTGAAAATAATGGCATGTGTATGTATTTTCAAGCCACACACACACAGAATAGTAATTTAAATCCCAGGATGCTTTTTCACAGTACTTTGACATTTTTCTCTCACTCCAAAAACCCGCTGACTTGTTTTATGGCTAAGCCTCACCCTTGCCCAAAAGGGAGATGTAATTATTTGTTGCATCACTTGTTATTTCAAATAGTCACCTGAAAATCCACCTGTGTTTCTGAAGACCTTTACATAAGCAACACTTATTCTTGAGCTTTCTTCATTTTATGTTCTAATGCTATTTAAAAAACAAAAAAAATAAAAAAGAAAATTACAGTAGCAGAAGCTTTCCGAAGACAGAAAGCATCCCTTGCTTTTCCATTCTTTCAGTGTTTCCAAAATCACTTGCGGTGCCTGTGATCCCTTCTAGCTCTTGCACCAAAGGCACGTGTAGCCACACCTTCCCACTTTTAAGAAAAAGGCTTGCAAAGACCTAGTGAACAGTAAAAACCCATTCATATTAAAAGTTAAAAATTTCAGGGTATTACACGTTCTTCCTTTGCAAGTGTTGACACCCACCGTTTTCCCTTTCCCAGTACCACTTAATTAAAAAATGGTATGAATAGGAACCAAGAAGCAAAACACATTTACGTTACATGTCACTTTTTTAAAAAATTATTTATCCCATTATTGTGATGAACAAGTTTCCAGTACTCACGTCATTTAAATCTATCAGGTACCTTTCCTACCTGGGAGCATAAGGACCTGACATGCTAGCCGAATTTTGCATCTCTACTGCGTTTTACATTTCTAGGTTTAGTAACCTACATTTCCCCGATTTCAAAAATAACTGGTCTTTAAATTAACTTCTCCCTAAACAGTAACGCCCTGAATGGCCTCCTTGGGAGGGGTAGAAACGTGCTGCAAGGGGTATGCAAAGAGCGTGGCAACAGGGAGCGGTGCCTCGCCATGAGCATCCTCAGAGAGACCCTTCTATCTGCGGGGGAGTACGTCCATCCAGCTGCCCGGCCTGTCCGGCTGATTCCGGGATGTCCCGGCTGGCGGCGCTGGATGGGGCCGCCTGAGCTCCGACCTCCGGTCCACCGGGAGGCGCGGGCAGACCGAGCACACATCAAAGCGGCCGGGATAAGCATATATATATACATATAGTAATACTATTACAATATCGTATCACGCCGCACAGCGCCGCCAGCCCGCCGCAGGTGCTCCCGGTGCCCTGAGCCGCCCGCAGGTGCGTCTGGCTGCGGAGACTCTGGCTCTGCCCCCGCCGCGGTTCTCCCGGCTGCGATCCAGCCCGGGACACCGGCTTGTTCCCTTACGGAATCCACAGCGCTGCCTTTAGCCCGCACGAGCCGCCTCTTCCTCGAGGGCGCCCCGGCAGCACTGGGAGCGGACCCCCGCCCGCCCGGCGGCGCTCGCAGCCCCGCAGGACGGAGCTCCCCCGAGAGAAGGAGACAGCTCCGCTCAGCGCCTGCCGCCCCCGTCCCGCGTCCCGCATCCCGCATCCCGCATCCCGCCCGGACGTGCCCCCGGGAGGGTGACTGAGGGGCGACAGGCACCGCCGCTAATGACGGCAGGGGAAAAGGCGGGCGGTGTTGCAGGGGCTTCCTCGCTGCATCCAGAAGTCTCGCCCAAGGTCATCCCTTCTCCCCGGGGACAGAGGAGTGGGGCAAGACCTCGGGCTACGGCAAGGACAGCACGGCGGGGGGAGGTCTCCGGGCTGCCACACCCGCTGCTGCTCGTCCCTGACCCGTGCAGGGGGAGGAGAGGAGGGGAGGAGAGGAGGGCTGTCTGCACCTTTGATTAAGAAGAGCTTGTCCTGTGACGCTGCAGGGCTCCCGGCACCCCGGGGCAGGGACAGCCCCCGCCCGGGGTCCAGCGGCGCTGCGGCCGCGGTGCCCTCGTGGGCGGCCCCCCCGGCAGCCGCCCCCATGGCCCAGGGCGCGGGAGGAGGAGGGGGCTGCGGACTGCGACCCGGAAGGGAACGGAGATGGGCTGGGACACGCAGCCGCTTTTCCTCCTTCTCCTCCTCATCCTCTTCCTCCTGCTACTCGGCCGCGCAGTCGGGCGGGGGCAGCCGCCGCGCCGAGGGCAGGGCCGAGCCGGGCCGGCAGGCGCTGCCCCCTCGGTGGGGACCTGTCGGTGGGGGCGCGCTCGGCGTCCCCGGGAGCTCAAATCGCGCAGAGGGAAAATTGGCAAAAGTTGTCAGAACCTCTTTTAAATCAAGTCCTGTGTAGGAAGCTCATAAGGGTTGTTTTGGGTTTGTGTTAGTTTGTTTGTTTTGTTTGTATTTGTGGGACATATCACGTAGTGGACTTATTCCAAATTCTGATTCTTTCAAGTTATGTAAATAGTTTTTCACACTACAAGAAAATGTATTTGTTTGTTTTTTTTTTTTTTTCATGTCTGTGCCACTCTAATGCTCATTTGTTGATGAATATAAGTTGCTGTACTATATAATTTTATCACACTATTAAACAGTATACTAACCTCAGGATTCGGTATGGACAGGTAAAGTACATTTTTGTTTGCAACAGTACTTTAACAGCAAGCAAAGAATGTACATAAATTCAAGCGTTTCTTCCCGAGCTTCCTTCTTTGTATCTTGTTAACATCACTTATAGCCTGTATCTAAGGTCTAATTATAGGGACTGGGTTGCTAGGCAAAAATTTTGTATTTTGGGAAACTTCCTGTTCATGGTACTTCGGAAAAACAATCCGAAGCCGTTTCCTAATAGTCCATGTACTGTGTAAGTTAAACAAAATTTTACACAGTTAAAAAGCAGTTACTGAAAAAGAAGTAGGCCTTATCTGTGCTGTATAGCTGGCCCACCAGCATTAACACCGTTTTTTCTAATCTGGACAGCATGTAAATGACTCCTAATCTTCTTCCCTCTAGTCTTCTTTTTCCTTTGAAAAAGCACCCCAAGATGCTGTGTGTGTTTTGGAATAGCATTAGGCTTTGACACAAATAATAGTAAAACCTCCTGGAAAAGCTTAGAGAAGGTAGTCTTAGAAAAACTGCACAGTAACAATATTAAAAGAAGAAATTACTTTTTATCTTCATGTTGAGGTGTATATGATTTTATGGTCTTCAAATTTATTAGAATGCATAAAACTAAAACAGTAGCATGCATGTCATTTTCATTGTAAATTGTGTCAAGATCACCACTGCATTTGATAGAAGAATCCTTGAACTATGAGAGATAATAACCTGTTTTTGTGGGTTTGATGATAAAAATCCTAGACTTGTTTCTCAGGATAGTTTTTTGAGTTCACATCAATCAAGATGTGAATTTCTTTCAAATCTTTTCCAGAACCTGGAAGAAAGAGAATAGAAAGGTATAATGATGTTATTTAATCTTGGTTTGAACAATGCCAAGAATCTATCTTAAGAGAGTCCAGTAAGATCTGTCTCTATTAATCATTCACAGAGACTTGAAGTAGGGCATAAAACCTATGAAATCCACTCTGTCTTACTGCATAACTTTAAATTCTTCATGTTGTAAAATAAATTGTCTTGATTAAAAACGAGATATTCAGCAGAATTGCATTCATTTAGGTTACAATATTAATCTCTTGTTATATAATAGAATATAAAATAATGCTTTCTTTCCTTTTTATTACAATAAAACTTGGTAAGCCAAAAGCAGAGAGTGAGAGGGCCAAAGTTTTCAGCTTCAAAGGATGTGTTAATCTCCACTTGTGATTCTGAAATTATGGTTAGGATTTTTATATCAACCCCTCGGTTTTAATGAAAAATTGGTAGCACAGTGTCTCTCCTGTGGGAGTTCATATAATTGTACAGTATTGGTGAGGGAATGAGCAAGAATGCAAAGAAGAAAATAAAATAAACAAGTTTGCATAAATATATTCCCTAACACATTTTTATAATCCTTGCGAATGCATGGTATTGCTGCCAATAAGCAGCTCTATCACAAAACAGAACCATGGTGTGCAAGCTTCTTAACATAATGCTGTGAAACATTTCAGTACTGGCTTGTGTGTCTCCTGCTCCCCTTTCCTGCACGGTGATACCTGGCCATCTCCACTAAAGGTGGGTTTCACTTGAGGACCAAGCTTGCAGTTTAGGTATTCAGAGGAAAAGAATCTAGTTTATAAGATGACAGGGACATAATAAATGCAGTAATTTGATATATTCACTAAATTACCTGTCTGATTTATATATCCAAAAGTCTTGAGTGCCACTGCAAAAAATGTTGGCAGTTGAGACACAAAATCCTGTTTGGAGCTTGAAAATCCAATTCAAAACATAGAAGAGGTTGATTTGAATACTGGTTAAACTGACATGTTCAGTAACAGAACTGGATTATGTAAAAGACCTTGGGAAAGAGCCAAACACTGGTTTTAGAAAGAGAGAAAATGCAGCAGTTGAGCTACCCTCTGGCTCTCAGGAGAGCTGAGCTTTGCTCTCTGCCTGACTGGCCGGGGTCATTTCGTCTATTTATGGAAGCTTTGATACTCCTGAAAGCACCATCCAGCCGTAGTGCTGTGTACAGGTAGGGGCATGAAGAAACCAGTTATGTATTTCCAAACATTTTTCTGGTCGATTAGACAAGAAATGAAAGTGTTTTGCAGCTAGGATTTGGTTTCTGCAGAAACCTCTCATTTTAGAGTAAGGTGGTTACTGTTATGCATGTCTTAAAAATCTGGTGAGTGAAATTCCCATGTAGAGAATAAGTCCTCTAGGGTTATTTTGCTGTGCTATCACAGCAAAAACCTGGTCATTGAATAGTGATGCAGAGACTTTAGTCACAGAAATACTGACAAAGTCAGTGCTCTTTTGGCAAATGTACAAACAATTATAAGAAGAGCCTTGCACTGGAGAATCAAAAGACACTTAAAAAACACTGTTTGAGCTGGTTTCACACACTTAAGGGAGGGGTATTTTTCCCTTTGGAGAAGATGAGCAAATTAATCAGTTTGCACAGGGTTCTGCTCTGGTTCTCCCAACAAAAGCAGGAGCTGAGTGGCTGGATCTCCAGATCCCAGCCAGGTCCCCCAGCCCCAGAGCTGCCTTTCTAAGCTGCAGCTTCCTTCTACAGAATATGAAATGTTCTTTTTTAATTTCACTTCTACATTTGGTTATTCAGCAGGGCATGTCAGGTGTAACTTTGGGCAGGACTGAGTGTGCCGGCATGCTGCACAGACACCACAGTGGCATTGCTTTTTATGGCCACAGCCTGGCCACGTTTCAGTAAATGGCAAAAGTCCCATTGGCAATATGGCCAGAGTTCTAGTTATAAATGCCAAATTAGCATTTGTGGGTGATGACATTATGGCTGGTCAGAGGTGCACTACAGATTTCAGAGCTGTTGATAATGTATCAAGGCCGTCACATGCCTGGGACACCATTTAGGTGGGGCTGCAGAGATAGGAACACTTATGGAGGGTCTTCTTGCATATGCATGTATCTACTTGTTTTCTGTTCTCATACTTTACTAAATTTTTGGTTTATTAACTGCTCCATGTTTATAATATTCTCTTTTGGCAAGTAAAATATGCCTATATCTCTTTGGCTCTGCCTACATTTACTAGAGAGGATAATCACAGATCCTTTCCCAATTCCTGCAGTATTACCACTGTCTTTAAAGACCTAGCAAATGTTTGCAAGCTGTGTTTTAATTTTACTGGGTACCATGTCTTTAGTGGTCTTAGTCTGTGTTTCATTATAGAATACTACTCTAACAACTTTTAATAGTTACTTTGCTGTACTGTATTAGAAAAACCTCTAACACTGTCCAGAAAAGAAGTATTTCTGACTAAATTTAAAAAAAAAAAAAAAAAAAAGGAAAAAAATTGATTATTATTTCCATGGTGTCATTAGAGTATGGCCTGTTACTTGAGTTTCAGCCACTCTTACTGGATGCTGCAACCTGAGGTAGCAGCAGGGGTTTAGTAGCAGCAGTTTAGACCAGCTCAACAGGTTCTGCCTGCTGACAGCCTGGAAGCAGGATTTTCTACAGAGAAAATCTGCTCCTGTCCCACCTGACCAGAATTGGAAACTTCCAAAATGATGGTTGGCAGGACAAAGGGGGCCTCTTGGTGACAGTCCAATAGTTGTCCATCTTGTGTGTTACCTGCTGTGGGCTTCGGGAGATGACTTTGTTGGTAACTCAAACAAGGACAGTCAGGCTCAGAGCAGACTGCCTGGAGAGGTTGTACAGTTTCCTTCAAGGAAGATTTCATGAGGACAAAGCCCTCAGTGAGCTGCTCTGAGCACACTGCTGAGCCTACTTTTGGGAGGAGGTTGGACCAAGACCTGGGTGTCTGACTCCTCCACAAATTAGTTCATGGGCAAGGGGAACTTCCAGCTTGGCTCTCATGTAACACTCCACACCACAGTTGCTGTAGAGTGGGAGGAATGTGGTACTGGCATACAGCACTGGGCAGCAGAAGTCTCAGATGCCCGTCCAGAGGCTGCTGCATGGCATGGGCCTCTGGGCTGCACCCACTCCATGATGCCACTGGCTGTCCTCACATATGGCCAGTGACACCAGTTTGGGGGCATGTGCTGCAGAGCATCTTGCAGAGGAAGAAATTGGACTGGCACTTCATTTATCGTGGGGAAGTGGCCAGTGTAAACTTGACTCATGTATACTAACTAGTATGTCACCTGCTGAGAAAGCCAACTGTAAAATTAATTGTCAGGAATATGACATGTATACTTTTGCTAATTGGCTTCAGTGCAATTATATCCAAAGGCCCCTTTCACGGTCATTCATAGAGTTTAATTGCTATAGTTTAATATTACAATTTAAAAAGGCCTGGAAGGAGAGCTGAATATTAGGCTTCTGATGAATTATAATTATCACTTTGTGTAGATGGATGGAAAACATTTCTAATTAAACTACTCTTGTTACATAAATTAATAGTGTGATCTGGATAAAGTACTTCTGATTTCACATTTAAAATATTTCTAAGAGCACCACGTTTGTGCCAGAATTTCACTTGGCAGGTTAAACTGTCTTTTAAAATTACCTGACTTTTCAGACAATAGCAGTTTATCTTTGGTTTCTGCAGTGAGGATGCAGTGAGGATGTCTGGCAATGATAGAATGATTCAAGCCTTGCACAGAGAATAAAGTCAAATAAAATAAAACTATGCAACTAGTATAACTTCCTAGTTCTACGAGCATGAGGGATTCACAGTCTGACAGGAATTCATAGCGTGACTGTCACACATTTTCTTCTTGTATTAATGTCATCTCTGTCTGAGGGTGTTTGCGAGACATGAACTGTTAAGCTAATACTTTGAAAACAGGAAAGCTCATTAGCAGCTCTAGGGTAGGGAGTGAGATGGGCAAGGAAGGTGCAGGTCATTAAAGGTTTGAAAGAGAAGGAAGTGTGAAAGTTTTAAGAAGGATTACTTGACATGCAATCTGTCTGTGGTCTGTAAAAACCCGATGCTTTTTGTATATCTTGAATTTCTTTCTCATTAGTGAGATGTGCAATGAATAAAGTAAACAGGCAAATGAAAAGGTTTCAGCTCAAGGTGTCAGACTGCATTTCAAGAAGTGGATTATAGATAATCGTTCTCAGATGACCGGTAGCTTCATGGCCTAATACATGTAGCTGACACATTAGGTGTTGACAGCAGCTGTTTCCAATAGGCCTCATTAGACATTTGGTTTAAGATTTTAGAGCCTCTGTCTGTGACTCCAACCAGGTATTTTTGAAGGACATAAAGTGGCAGATAGATGGCCACCTTCTGACAAGATAGTGAGAATACTGTGCCAAGGCATACCCTGTGTGTAGGGAAGACTGTCCCTGAAATTTTCTGCATGCATGCCCTCTTGTGTATGCAGATTAGCGCTTACTTTATATATCAAAATTTGGCACTACTGTATCTCTCTAAACATCGCATTAATCCATCTGTCTGTCACCATGGTAACAAGGCTCCCTATTGATGACTGAAGAAGAGCTGAACCATTAAAACTAAATGTACACTGTTAAAAAAAAAGTGAGCAAGCTCACTTGGTGTAGCACTACAGAGACCTGAATGGTCAAAAGTGGGCTAATTAATATTTTCTATGCATTATTTTTATAGATTATGTATATTACAGATATGAAGTAAACCCTGTTGCTAAAATGATCCTTAAATCTGATCTTTGCTTCTTCACATCTGTTTTTCATACACTCTGCTGAACTCAGTATTTAAAAATGAGCATTTTCTCAGACGTTTACATGTTCTGTGGTATATATTTATCCCGGAGTATGGAAAAATGAAGTAAATATCTTAAAGGTACCAAGTGCAAAGCAGAATAGAAATGTTGCTGAATATTTTATTGCACATTTTCTTTCTCTCTCGCTAGCTTCTGTACTTGTAACTTTGCCAAAATAAAATCAGTAAAGTGCACACATTCATTAAAGGATCAATGTCTAACTGAGTGCTGTTGGTTAGTTGGACCTGGTATTTTTTGAGAAGCACAATGTTGTGGAAACTCTGACATGAATTACTGAACTTCATAAATCATTCTTGGACAATGAATTTCTATTTTTTATTACACTGGCGCCACATATGCTATTAATGGTAGACTTGAGTCTATAATTCTATTAGGCTATAAAGAGGTCTTTGATTTTAGAGCTGAAATAAAGCTTAAAACTAACAGCTGACTTCTCCTTCTGTGTTCACTGGATGGAGCTTTTTGTTCTCTAGTAATGTCAGGACTAGAGAAAGAAATGTGAATGCTGCGTTTAAGAACACTTTATCATATTCACTGAACTGAAAGTATGATTATTCTTTTCTATGTCAGGATTTACAGCTCTTTGATACCTGGTTTAAACTGTGGCCCTGATATTATAATAAGCCCTTGGGTCAGGAGGTAGCCCCACAAGAGTGTTTTATCAGACACATGGAAGGTTGAGAGGTTGGAAGGTCAGATGGAAACATTGCTCTAGCTGTGCATAGGGAAGTGGAGTTTGTACATGTGCACATATGTTGCATATATGTATATCAGGTAGATTTTATTAAATCTAATGTCCTAATGAGCAAACATGGATGGTTTGCCTTTTTACAGGGTATATGAACCCTTGGATGACCTGAAAGATCAACTGAACCTACTTGGTAGAACCAGGAGGCACGGATGCTACTATGCAGCATAAAGTTTCCAATTCACAGCTGACATTTAAAATGCTTTCAGCTCAGAATAAGTTAAAGAACTTCCAGGTTTGCAAAAGCGACCTCCCTCCCTCCTTTCTTCCCCCCACCCCTCTCAAGGAGATGGAGGAACATGATCCCTTAAACTGATAGAAAAGAGTACTCCTGCCTAATATGAAGCAGACAAGAAAGTAACAACTGAAGAGAGTCTTCCTAGTTTTGCCTTTGACAAAAAATAAAAGAAAGTATAATTCTGAACTTGATAAATGCCAGGGTTGTGGCATGTATTGCTCTGGGTGGACAAAGACATGATAACACGATCTGACAGTAAATGCTTTTGGAGGTTATAAAAGTGGCACTTGGCCATGCAGATGATGGCCCTCTGTGATATATGTTGTGATCTAATTTCACAGAATCACAGAATATGCCAAGTTGGAAGGGACCCACAAGGATCATCAAGTCCCACTCATGGCCTTGCACAGGACCATCCACAGACTTCTTGAACTCTGTCAGGCTTGATGCTCTTACCACTTCCTTGGGGAGCCTGTTCCAGTGCCCAACCACCTGCTGGGTTAAGAACCTCTTTATAGCATCCAACCTAAACCTCCCCTGGCATTGCTCCATGTAATTCCCTCGGGAGATCAGCCCCTCCTCTTCCCCTCACAAGGAAGTTGTAGACTGCAATGAGGTCTCTGCTCAGTCTCCTCTTCTCCAGGCTGAACAGACCAAGTGACCTTAGTCGCTCCTCACACGGCTTCCCCTCAAGGCCCTTCACCATCTTCATTGTGCTCCTTCGGACACTCTCTAATAGCTTTATATCTTTCTTATACTGAGGTGACCAAACCTATTTGTCTTTGTTCCAAGCAGTACATCACCTCCACCACTGGATCCAGCAGGCCTTCCAAGACAGTGACAGCCACAAGCACAATTTCTCAGTGTTCCTCTAGAGACCTAAGCTTTCTAAGATTTTAAGGAGATCTTTGTTGATCAATACAATTCATTTTTGCTTTGCCAATGGTTAAAACAACAATGTATATATTCCCAGGCTACAATTAATTTCAAATAGTTAATTATATAAATAATCCTCCAGTGCAATCAAATAGCATTCCTAAGGATGGAAAGAACTTTGGGGTTTTACTTACAAAATTATAAATTGTAGCAACTTTTTAATTAAATAGCAAAAGATTGTGATAATATTCAAAATTTAAAAGCCTTACCTCTTAAAAATTACTATTCCCATTCTAATTCATACTTTAAAAAAAGTAGGCTGTCTTTTCGAACAGTATTTTCAAAAATAGTATTCTTATTTTCACAATTTTTAGAAATTGCAACATTTCTCCTTTTTTAAATTGCATTTTGCAAGATCTGGACAACAACCTTTTTTACTCCAGTGAATTCCTTCCTCTCTTGAAAACCTGATGTTGTGAAAATTTCCTTTTCTTCAAAACTTGTCATTGTAATAAAAACTTGGTTCGAATCCTCACAGCACAGGAGAGTTACTTCCCCACTTTCTGTCTTCAAGCTAAGTAGTACCTATGTCCTCTTGTCCTCCCATTCCCAATGGAAGAAAACTGAGTGTCCATAGAGGGCATGCTTCTGTACTGCCCATAGATTTGGCTACTATTTATGTACAGTGGAGTATTTCTTCAAAAGCTGTCCTGGCACCTTCTGACTTTCACCCCCGTAAAAACCCCATCAAAGGAGGAGTCACATAGCCTGACAGCCCGCCAAGCAACTTCCATCCTGAGCATTCCTTATCCATGGTAGCCAAATCCACTGCTTCTCTTTTGAAGTGGTCTGCATAGCAACACTAGATGGAGACTTAATAGGTAAGTACTTGGGTTTATTTATTCAAGGGGTTAATTGTGGTGAACTCTTCTGAGAAATACTTAGATCTACATGTATTGTACAAAATGCTTTTATTTAAAGTTTTCTGCTTGCCATCCATTTTGAGTAAAGTGTTCAAAGGCAAGTATTTTCTTCCCTCATCTCAGCTCCATGGCTGGCCACGTGGAGAGGGATAGCAGGGAATGTGGCCTGCCTCTGTCTGGCAGGGATATAGAGCAGGCAGCAAAACAGAGAGATACAGCTGATCTGCCTAAGAAAGCCTGGGTTTTGTTCTTGTGTGAGCCTTTCATGGCACAGGTCTGACAACTGACCTGTGCAAAGAGCATTCCTCAGCCTGCCAACTTCTCAGAGGCAGAAGAGGATCTAAGCTTATGAAGTGTAAGAAGATGGAGAGCTGTAGCCTTTGGTAGGCTGGTGGAGAGATAAACTGGTGCTTTTCATGACTTTGGAAGGAGGTGGGAAAAGGAAGTGGGAGGATTGAGTTTTTTTAGTCTTTTTGTATAGAGAGGAAATTCTTGCATTTGTCTTCTTGAGGAGGTGCAGAGGAAGGAAGGAAATTAGTGCTCTTTTTTTGGACATGTATGGAGAGAAACATTCTGCCCTGTGAGCACTGGTTGGAACAAACACTGATTAACGTAAAGGCCTTTCTTGCCCTACAGACCCAGGTGGTGCTTCTGAAGCTGTGCTATTGCTAACACATATTTGCCTACCATGCCAGGGCTCAGGATTGCTCAGAGGCAGCAGCAGTGCTGAGATGAATAAAGATAGACTGAAAGACAATTTTATGGGGCTATTCCATGTTGAAGAGTTCACCAAAACCCACATAAAGAGATGGTATGGGATTTATCTGGTTGTAGGGATTCTCACAGAACATGGGAAACTGTAATTCCCTGAATCCTAGCAGTCCATGTGGTCAGCAAGCTGAGTGCATAGTCCCTCACAACATAGCATGTGAGCAGCTTGGCTGGGTACGGATACTTCATCCAAGATTAAAAAATTGCAGTGCCTGAAATAAACACAGGTTTTCCAGCTTTGTAGAAGCCAAGGTTCTGCAGAGGGGGAGAGAGTGCCAGCTACCCACTCTGGAAGAGTAAAGAATTGACAATGACTGATATTTTTCTCTTAACTGCAGCTGTAAGAACTACATAACCACATCCTGTGGGAATATGAATCTTGTCTTTTGTTCCCTGCAGTGGGAAGTCCACACTGGGCAAAGAGCTATCAATATTTCAGTGTTGCTGAAGATTATGTGGGGATACAGCCTGTGGAGAATGGCTTTGCAGACCTTGACTGTAAACAGACCCCCCCCTTGGATTTGCTGAAGCTCATCTGTACTAGATGCCTCCTAAATATGCATGGATGCCCAGAATGCTAGTTAGTGCAGAATGGCAGGTGCTAACTCTAAGACAGGCACTGAGTTTTTGATTATCTATTGCTTGTTCCAAATACAGACCATAACATGGTGCCACAGGGAATGTTAGTCTCCAAGATGTAAAACCTCTTTAAGTTATGAAGTATTGGTTATTGCAAAAAAAAAAAAAAAAAAAAGTGGTCCTTAGAGGGGAAAAAAGAAAATCTATTTTATACAAGTCATGAAGTTCCTGCAAGGTATTGGGGTATGACATCTCGTGGCTTACCTGGCCCTGTCAGGCTCAGCAGAGGCCCGAGATGCTGTCATGATTTCTTCAGTTGTTGCACAAAGAGCAGGTACAGTGGCAGGCACAGCAAGGAAAATAATAGTGGGTGGAGAGTGTGTGTAGTGTAGGCCACACAAAGGTTACGGATGTGTGCTAGGCGTATTTCTGAGAAACGTGCTGTGGTTAGCTGTTGTGGTTAGAGCAGACAATTGCCAAGTGTTGTGCATAATGCATGACAGGCAGGGCTGTGGTATGCAGATAAAGCGTGGGATGGATTTTGCACTAAAATGTGCTTCTGTGAGCGTGAAGAAAGGATGAAGCCAGCCTGCTAGGAAAACCCTAGCTTTGACCTGTGTGCCAAAAGCTAGTCTGCGCCAGATGGCCTGGATGAGAATCACAAAAAAAGGAAAGTTAAATTGGGTTCTCATAAATCCCCATGTGCTGCCCCTTCATGCCACAAGTAATTTGCTTTCTGTTAGAATTTCCCTGTGGAAGAAAACTGCTTCATTGCAGTTACCTTCAGAAGAGAAAAAATTGCAAGTTTTTACCATTTATTTCCCCTTACAAGATGTTTCTTCTGAGTAAGGTGTCCCTAAAAATCCACCTGCAGTTTCTCCCATAGGCAGTAACTGTCAGACTTTTCCCCTCTTGATGTCCTCTGCCCCTACTCCTCAGCTCTGAGCAGCCACCTGAAGCTTCAGCCATCAACTTTACCAAGTATTCACCATCTCTCAGGTATCCAGGGCTGATGCTGGTCTCAGACTCCTCACGGGTGTTTGGAGACTTTATTCTTATGCATGTAACCTCACTTCATAAATTTTTCCACATAAATACTTCTGTTTCTATCTCAAAGTTAAAACTTACTAAAAACCGAAGTTCATTAAGCTCAGATACTCACACAGGTGTTCCCCCCCTTCTCTCTTTCCATCTGATGTTACTGGTCACTTGGGGCTGTGTGGCCGAGAGGCAACTGAATTATGACAGTCCACTTCACATCCTTTGAGCTGGACAGAAGGCAGGCTGAGTATGTCCTGCTAGACTCAAGGTGAAAATGTTTCTCCAGTGTCTGCTTATACATACCTGTGGTAAAAATGAATATGTGGATCTCACATTGGGAGGAACTCTGGTTTCTGGTAAACATTTTGGTTACCTTTATATCTAGTCTGAGCTGAAATTGTTAGAATCATAGAATGGTTTTGGATTTGAAGAGACCTTAGAGATCATCTAGTTCCAACCCTCCTGCTGTGGGCAGGGACACCTCTCAGGTTGCTCAATGCCTCATCCAGCCTAGCCTTGAACGGGGCATCCATGACTTCTCTGGGAAACTTAACCTGTTCTCCAAATCTCATTCCTCTCTGATGTTTCTTTCCCATTTTGTTCCTGCTGGTATTTTGTACCTACACTCCTTTTAATCAAATAAAATATAATGATTCAGAATGCCTCCAAGACTTATCTTTGTATATTATTTATTGCATGAATAATTTTATTTGGAATTCTGAATAGTTTTCCTGAATTTGCTTATTACAGTTTTATTGGTTTAAGATGTGATTATACTTCAGGCTGCCATTTGCTCATCAGAATTCATTTATATGAATGCTAGTAGGTTAGTATAAACTAACTCTACAAAAAGTCAAATTTATAACCTCATTCTCCTATTCTGGTGTTAAAAGCATATGTTCTAAAGTATTTCCAAGTCACTCTCAGAACCTTGGCCAAAATCTTATCATAACCATACAAATAACCCTATACCTTTTCTTATACTAAGTTCTTGATTTTTTTTTTTAGAATTATTATTGGTTAAAAAAATTAAGGCTAATAATCTTACAGGGAAAAATAAAAATATGCTCATAATCTTACAGGAAAAAATAGAAATACGTCTTATGAGATCAATTTGGACATACTTGAAGAAAAACTTCTGAGAATGCTAAAAAGTGAGCCATTGCGTTGATTACAATATGAAATATGCATGTATTAAGTGAAAATCACATTTTCGTCAGATGATGATGCATCAATTAGTAGCAAAAGTAATTGCTAAAACTCTGGTGCCATAAGCACATACCTAGTTGGGCACACACTTCTGAGCAGAGCAAAGCCCATGCATTTAAGTGTTCACAGAAATATCGTAATGATAATGATAGTAAATAAATTAACAAAAATAGCAGAAAAAAGTTTTCGTTTTTTGATGCCTCTGACCACATTTGTGTATGATAAGTATCACATTTCTGTTGATTGTCAGACTTCCTTTCTCTACCACAGTGTTGTCAGCCATATGATTCATGAGTCATATCTAATCCTTTGAATACAGAGCTCATTGAATATTCAGATTCCACAGAGTATAAATTACCAAGCGAATGAACTAATTTTTTTTTTTATTCTGTTGGCTGGGGGGAAGGAACTCAGGCTTTCCAAATTCAAAATTAATTCCGTCCTTGCAGTGCTGCACCCCTGAACAGCACTCCTGACTTATTGTCCTGAAAACAATAGCTCTGAGAGGTGTAAAATGACCTGTTCTCTCTTATTCTTTTTGCTCAGTGTTTTATGGTAGGAAGGTGGGAAAGAGGGGTGGATGTGAAGTCCAAGACCAACACTGCTGTTTGCTGAAAGATAGTATATGCAGTGAGGGAGGGCAGGTCTAGAAGAGACACAGAACCAAGTTAGAGGTAGGGGAATAAAAAAAAACAAGAAACGATATATACTAAATCTTCCCTGTTAATGATGCTGAATGTGACAATGAAGCATCAAAGACATTTTCAAAAGCAGTTGGCTCCATTTTGAGATGGCCTAGTTAAGTGTTTAATGGTGCAGACAGCCCCCCTCTGGGATTGACAGAAGTCTCTAATTGCTCGATTCCCCTAGGAAAACTATTATGTATTTTGTATTAATCCATATAAGCACATATCATGGATGCATTCCACTGACAGCAACGGATGGTTCTCCTGTAAATGCTCAAAGTGCATAGTCCAAAACAGTGAAAAAGCCCACAACTATAATTATTAAGAAGGCTTTTCTTAAAATGAGCGTCATGCTCCCACATGAGCTGGATGGAATCACTTTCTTGCACTCCATAGCGAAGCATAAGTTCCTACTTTCCCACAGTACTGTGAGTGGGTGTTTGCTGCGGCAGCAGAGAAGAGAAGGAAGAGGCAGCCAGGAAATACACACAGAGGGGTAAAAAACTTTGTATATGAGATAAACTGGAGTGTACTTGCAGTTATTGTTTTGTCAACCAGGAGTACAGTCCCTTCCCTAGCCTCAAGTAGGAAACAGGAGGGAAAAAAAAAAACCACCTATAAAAAAGATACTCTTTTACACAGGAGATATTGGTTAAATAACACTATCACAAAACTTTTTTACTATGCTAATTGGTTAATTAAAATAATTGCAATTGACAGCATCCCTTTAATTACATGACCCTTTGTAGGTGTGTATTTTATTATTTTTTTTTGTTGTTTCCTATGGGAACAATCTTGGGCAATTGTTAAAAGTGTCATTCAGACTTTCCTTCTCTCCTCAAAGAAGAATTTGGAATTTGCTCAGCTGACTGCGAAAGAGAGTAGAAGCTTCAAGTTTAATTATATTTTTTAGAAGTTTCCAGAAAATCATTGAAAGACAAATTGATGCCAATGCTTTGTAAAGTACTTGGGTATTATGTATTACCATCCTGAGCAAGTCGTAATGAGATGGCTTATCCAACAATCCAGCACTACCAGACACAAAGGTTCTGCTTTCCCTTACTTCTCTGGTTTTAAGCTGCATGTTGTGTTCTCTCACTTTTTGCCAGCTCTTGCATCCTATGGGATGCCACCCTGAGCACATCTGGTTGAGCCTGAAGTTCAGTGTCAGCTTAGACCAATCTAACTGCTGCATACAGTCCTACTCTCTGCCCCTTTATTTTATATATATTTAAGTTTATATAATATATAAACTTATAAAGAGGAAAGCTCTTCTTTCACTTCCCTTTCCCTGGGCAATGTGTTCCTGCCCCTCCCTTATAGCAGTCCTTTGTCATGCTTTGTCATGTCCTTTCCTTTGCTGAGTCATTTCAGCATGAAAAAGTGGCAGAAAATGAACTTGGCAAAAAAAAAAAAAAAAGAATAGTTTTCTATTTCTGCTGATATTTTTGTATCAAGCTCTGTGAAACATCTGATAAGCAGTAGTGAGATTGCAAGGGAGAGGATGGAAGGATCTGAGGACAGGCTAACTCCCACACTTCACTGCTAGTTTAAGAGCAAGGAAATGTGGAGAGAGAGGCCTTCCTCCCTTGGTGCTTGTGAGTTGCGAGCTCAGCTCAGCCACTCACCCAACTTATGTCACTTCACTTTTGGTCATGTGGTGGCAGCCATCTGGTCACCCAGTTAGCCACAGTATGGGATTCTCTTGTCACATGGAGAGTGTCAATGCAGACCATGGGGAAAAGCACGGTGGTTGTGATGGGGAAAGAAAATCCAGCTTGTTTTATCCACTGCTCACACAGACACTCGTTTTAATATCATTTGTACAGAATGAGACCTGGCTCAACAGTGAGGAGTTTAGGCATGAAAACACCTAGAAATTGGAAAGAGACGTGTGCTGAAGAGTACAGAGAGGTACGACCCATGATCATATGTTTATTTCTCTAAAGTGCGAAGTTCGTTTCCTGTACATATTCTTAGAAAAAAAAAAAAGTGGTTTTAAAGAGGAAGCTCACTGAAGAAAAACAACTGGTTTGGTGAACGGGGATTAAGATAAAGCTGTATGAACAATATTAATCAAGAATTAGTAAAGTGAATACCTGACCTTCACTAAAGTATACAGAAATTTCTGTATAGTACCAACCAATTAAATTATGCTGTTCTGCATCAAGCAGTGATCAACACAAGGTTCTTCACAGGGAAGCAAAGCATCACACAAACTGTAATTCACTCCACTGTTTGTGCAGTGTACACTACTAATACATGATGAGGAACTGCAGAGAATTATTTCCTGCCTCTAGTGAGGGAACTTTCGATAGGACTGGAAAATTTGGTTTTTTTTCCTCATATAACTATACTTTCCTAGTTCTTTCTTTTGATTAGCTCATGTTCTGTGTCAGCTTCCCAGAATCAAAGACTTTTTTCTTTCCTTCACTCAAAACTTGTAAGATTTTGAGGCAGTCTCTCTTCATGTTTGGAAGCTGCATTGATCAGAAAAGCATAGCCAATTCTGAAAACTTGTGGATTTTAATTGCATTTTTAAGGAGAATTCTCATTTTATTCTGCTGGAATAAATTAAAATATCCAGAGATTCTGATTTCTATCCAAAGCAATGAAGTTATATGATAAGAGGTCAAAGTTAGAAGTCGAAAAACTACCAAAATATTCCAGACTCTATATGATTACGTCATGTCAGATTTTTAAATTACAAACAATTTTATTTAGCAATGTTGGACCCATGAAGTACAGATATCTTGCATAAAGAATGCTACAGTTTGCTAGTTTGTGTATATTTAATAGCTTAAATAATGTTTCCAACATATTTAAGCAGATTCTGACATGAAGCATGGTAACAGAAGTTCTGTATATGTAAGATGACATGTCATCACAGCAAATTAGCTTCCCTGTTGTTTTAAGACTTGCACTTATGATACCTCCACACTGCAGACAGGGTAAGAAACAGCAATTTTCAGTGGCAACAGTTCTTTCATTAGCATTTGCCTAACAAAAGGTAGCCTGTCTTAGATTTTATTTTTTTAAGCCAAGTAATATTGCTGCATCATATTCATCTATTGCATATCAACCTGAATCAAAAATAAGAAAGCAGAAGAGTACATACCATAACACATGATCCAACAAAGTGTCATGAAGAGAGAATATTTGTCCTACCTACTGTAAGATTTAAACTATTCAGCACCGCAAATCAATTTTCATTACTGTGAATAAACAATAATAAATGCTTTCAAGAATAACGTTGAATTGAGTGAAATATTAGCTGTCTAAAGTGCTTTTTATAGGGGAGTTTTCAAATTGTTTTGAAAAAAACTTCAAATAGGTCTTGATAGTGTGTTTGTAATGTTTGCAAAAGGATGGGAATAATACTTGAAATTCCAATGCAATACTAGTACTGATTAGGGACTAGAACAGGCTATCATGTGAAAAGTACAATGTGTGGCACTGGAGAATCCAGTTAGAATCCAAGTAGACTCACCACTGAAAATAAAAGTGTGTTTGTTCTTTGAGATTGACTTCTAGAATTATTTTTCCAGGCACTCCTCACATTTTTTTATGTATTTCTCTCAGTTAACATGCCTGAGGTTCGCTCTTCAATTATAACATCTTAAAACCCAAGGGAAAGACTGTGGCATGAGACAGCGGCTTGAATGAGGTGCTGGTATTGTTTACAAGTGTTTTGCTTTTGAAGAGTGTTTCTGAAATTAGCCTGAGTGCTACCTGTGAAGATAAGCCAACAATGACATTTTTGCATAAACCGTTTGCTCTATTTGTGAATGTCTAAAATATTCCCTAATCTCAGGAGAGAATAGTGCCATTTGACATGACACAGTCATTAATATTGTCAAAGCACTGAAGACAGATCTCCAGCAATATGCTAATAAAAACCTGATGAAGACTAAAAGTGCTTGTCAGTGAACAAAAAAGATTCTGTCAGCAGCCTTCTGCTGGCATACGTAGATGCTGTATTCATTAAGAAAGAAAAATTATTAGCTGTTTATGAAGACCAATTCGAAGAACAAAAAATGCTGTGATATCCAAGTTGTAAGATAGCAGGCAAACTGCTGACAATAGGCACTATAACAGGAGGTGGAGATGGAAAGAAATAATGCAGCAACATGTGTGGAAAAAGGATTTCAATGCATTTACATGAGAGATGATATCAGAAACTAGTTTTATATCCTGCTGCCATAGGACTACTCCTTTACACCTTTCAGAGGGAGACACCCCTCCCTATTTTTCCTATGTGTCATTAACATTTCAAAATTATGTTTGTGTATCAATAAAATGGATCATATAATCACCAGGAGAGTGTCTACTTGGCTACTCCATGTAATTTGGTTACCAAAGTAATTTCCTCCTAGAAAGGGGAAGTTATCTAGTGCTGGTCAATCTGTTCCATGGTTCCTTTGTTATTACACATTGTTTATGGATAAAGAATGAGCTTGTTGTATTAAAGAGATAAATATTCCTTTCCAAAATTCAAAACAGAATTACGAAAGCAGAAAACACACTGCTTATGTACGAGCACTTGTCTGCATCCTCACGTGGTGTTTTTGCTGTCTTTCCTAGGACAACATTCAACCATGAGAGACACAGGGTGGTTGCCAGCTTTCTATAGAATTTTGTTTAGTCTGCTTTCGAGTTTTCTGAACTGTGTTGATTCCTACTGCATATTCTAGACTAGTCCATTCTCTGTAGTTTACATGGCTCTGCTAGTAAGTTGCAAAACTTAAAAAGATGCGTTAAAATGAAACTCTTGTTAGCACTGTGCCTGCCCGCTTATCTCTCGCAGATCATAAAATTATGGAATCACTTAGGTAGGAAAAGACTTTTAAGATCATAGAATTAGCTGTAAACCCATAAGTGCCAAATTCACCACTAAACCACATCCACATCTTTTAAATACCTCCAGAGATGGTGATTCCACCACTTCCCTAGGCAGCCTAGGGAGCACTTGACTACCCTTTTGGTGAAGAAATCTTTCCTAATATGCAATCTAAAGCTTCTCTAGCACAACTTGTTCTATTGCCTGTTAATTAGGAGAAGTGACCTGGCTACACCCTCCTTACAGGTAGTTGTAGGGAGTGATAAGGTCTCCCCTAAGCCTCCTTCTCTCCAGGCTAAACACCCCCAGCTTCCTCAGCTGCTCCTAAGATTTATGTTCCAGACACTTCACCAGCTTCATAGCTCTTCTTTGGATGCACATGAGGAACATACCAGGCAGAAACAACATCAAGCAGCTTTGAAACTGGTTCTGCCTTAGTTGTGGGAAGCCTCCCTGGTGTTTCTGCAGGCGCTTCTCCCACCAGCGCTGGTGTGAGAAGGGCTTGGTGCAAGACTGCATTCATGGAAAGGCTTTTCCCTTGAAAGTGGCTCGTCCCTTTCTGGGACGTGCAGTACCTTCTGGGACGTGAAGTCAGGAGAGAGTGAGGGTCTGTACGAACATGTCAGCGTCGTTGGACGAGCCTTGGTCTTCCAGCAGCACAGCATAACGGAGCATGTGGATGGCATCGCTGGAGCAGCGAAACATGGGCATTCACGAGTGGCAGCGGGGACAGCCGCCCGCCGGCCTTGCAGCGGTGCAGGCGCGCGCTTCGGACGGGCGGGCGGGACGCCAAAGACCTCTGGTTACGCAGGGGACCCGGAGGGGGCGGCGGGTTCCAGCCCCCGCCCTCCGGCCTGACTGAGACACAAGCCAGGACATGGCCCCCGGTGGCGGGGAAGGGGGAAGTGGTGCAAGGGGGCTGCCCGGGACGTGCGGGGCCGGGGGCGCTGCCAGCCCGGGCGGAGGCACCACCCCCCGACAGCTGCCGGGGCGGCCCCGCCCCGCTGGGGCAGCTCGCAAAGCATGATGGGGCTTGTAGTCCCGCTCGACAGCGTCCCGCCTCCGGCTGCGAAACTACGACTGAGCGAAACTACAACTCCCGGCGGGTCGAGGGGTGTGCCCATGAGTGCCGTGTCCGAGCCCGCACGGGGCGGGGGCTGGTCCCGCTAGGTCGGGCCGCGTGGGTGGGGCTTTTCCGTGCCCAGCGGTCGCCCGCGGGACTCAGCTGCGGGAGTCGCCGGCCCTCGGCAGTGAGAGCGGGGCAGGATCGGGCGACCTCCGCCCGGGGCTGGCGGCACACACCGCTTGCGGCTCGGCGGAGCGTGGGGCGGGGGCGACGAGGGCTGAGCGGGAGGCGGCGGCAGAAGCAGAGCTCCGGCGCGGGCACCCGCTGCCCGGCGGGCGGCTGCCTAGGGGGGCGGCGATGGAGAGAAGTTAGCCCTGTCGCCGCGCTCCAGTGGCCGGGGAGAGAGGGCCAGGCCGGGTCGGGTCGGCTGGTGCTGCGGACCTTCTGCCCCCTCGCCGGGAAGCGACTAAGTGACCGAGCGGCCGACGGGGGCGGCGGAGGGTGCGCCTGTGTGGTCCCGTCCCTCGCCGGCTCCTCCCGCGGGCGGGCGGGCGGGCGGCCGGCGCTGCGGTGGTTACCGCCTCCCCCTGAAAATGAAGAGGTGGTGGCAGCTGCTGCTTCTGGGTCTGGCTGCCGGGGGGAAACCTGGATAGAGGCTCCTAAAGGAAGGTGGAGAGAAAGTCGCCGCTCTCTGGTTCGCGGAGGGGGAAGCCGGGCGTTTTTCTCACCTCGCTGCGGGGCCAAAGCCCAGCGGAGCCAGGGACGCCGGCGAGAGCCGCTCCTGCGCGCCGGGGGAGGGGGCGGGATGCGGGGGGGGCCCCGGCACCGCCGCGGGCCGTGGGCGAGAGCCTGCGGCGGGGCGGGGTGCGAGCGCCCGCGGCGGCTCTGAGCCGGGCGGCGAGGATGGTGCGGGGAGCGAGAAGTCCTGGCGGAGATCTCCCACCGGCAGCGAAGCCTCCCTGTCCTCTGCCTCCCAACCTCCCTGCCGCGGGGCCGAGGCGCTGGGCAGCATGAGGCGGCGGCGGGGACCTGTTGTGTAGGGGGAGCCGCGGATTGAGCAGCGCGGCGGCGGGGAGGGAGGATGAGGAGGACCTGCTCCCGAGGCGCTGGTGTATGTCGGCGACTGGCCCTGCCCCGGGCTGCCGCGGGCTCGGGAGAATACCTTCCTGTGGAGTAGTGACAGGGAAGCCCTGCGCCCCCGGGTCTGCGCGGAGCGGCGACCGCTTCCCGCTGGACTGCGGCTTCAGGAGGAGGAGAGCTTGAAGTGTTCCTCGGAGCTGGAGTTGCAGCCTGGTTCCTCACTTGCCTTTTTTTTTTTTTTTTTTTTTTTTTTTTTCTTCTCCTCCTTAATGGTTTGTTACGCGTATCTCTCGAGGGAACGTCTTAGGAATGGTCATTTTTAGCAGTGAAATCTGCTGCGCAAAGGAGGATTATAACAAATCTCTATGAATGATAGACTCGATTGCTAAACCTTGCCTTGACCAACCTTCTGACCCTCGGAGAAAGCTCTCAGGGTGTGCGTGGGAAGGACAAAAATAATCCTCCCATTTGAAAATAAACTTGAAAAAAAAAAGACTAATTTTTTTTGAGCCTAATTGCTTTATAATTACTTTTTTTCCTTTTTTTTTTTTTTTTTTTTTTTTTTTTTTTTTTTTTTTTTTTTTTTTTTTTTTT
>NW_020955217.1:1269907-1367557 GCF_003031625.1 Empidonax traillii | reverse complement strand
TTTGGTTTCTGAAGAGTTAACTGGTGTTTGCATGATACACCTATTGCTAGTCTGGTAGCAGACTTTTCATCATTTTGTTTGCATTTTTTATTAACTGGGGCTAGTGTAGAGGGCTGTCTTGGTCAGAAGAATATTTGCACATATATATATTGTATATATTTTTGGTGGGGTTCTCCCCACATTTTATTCCTTCTTGATGACTCCTGGAGGTGGTAGTGGGCCCATGAAAGACTGCGAATACAGTCAGATCAGCACGCACAGTTCTTCGTCTCCCATGGAGTCTCCCCATAAGAAAAAGAAATCAGTTCCCAAGAGAAAATGGGAGGTTTTTCCTGGAAGAAACAAATTCTTCTGCAATGGGAGGATCATGATGGCTCGACAGACTGGAGTCTTCTACCTGACTCTTGTTCTCATCTTGGTCACCAGTGGACTCTTCTTTGCATTTGAGTAAGTTATGTTAAAGTCTTCATATCTTATTTCTTCTCCTTTAGTTATTTATTTTCTGACTGAAAGCAAAATAAACATTTTTATTTAGGTGTCATAGAGAATGGTGACTGAATTCAGCTAATACTGGTTTATATAATTGAAAATGTGATCTGATAAGATGCTGAGGGGTGCATGATACAGTTTGGTTTATCATACTCTCTGAAAAACTAATGTTTGAGGATTAACGTTGAAGTGCATTTGTACCACAGGTATAAAAGGTCTTGCTGATGTTTCATGAGGAGTGTAAAACAACAGGTTTGGGATGGCCAAGAAATGATGTAGCTTCTTCAGTGATAATTACTCTGAAAATCAAAACTGGTGGGTGCAAAAATACTGACCTTTTGTCGCAGAACTGAATGCAAGAAAAACAGTGTCTTTCCTTAGTTTATGAATTAGGTCTGTTTTTGTTCTCTTGACATCGTTTAATAGCTGGTAGATGAGAATTCCAAGTGAGGAGAAAAGAACTAAAGAGCCGTACTAGTTTGCATGTTCCTAGCTTGCCACCACTAGGTAACGGCATTAGTTTCTGTTTGTGATGAGAACTTGTGTGTGAGTTTGGTCTTAGTTTATGCTATGTTTGCTTTGGAGGTTTGGGTTGTATTTTTTTTTAAGCAAGCCTGTGTTGTCCTTCTAGGGCTTTTTTCACTGTTGCTCTAAAGAGTCCTTCTCATCTATGTAAAGTGAACACACAGCAACAGCAAATCAAATACACTGATTTTTGCACTTATGTTGGAGTAGTTAAATTAACTATGTATGGCAATGAAGAATTAGGCATTCGATATGAGCAATACAGTTTGACTTTTATTTACCTATTTTTATTTAAGCACCAAGTACAAGGGTGTTTATACTTCTAAAATGCTTTATTATAACAGTAATTGAATTACTTTTAAAGGATTAGTGCTACTTTACCTATTTTAAATTATTGTAGTTTGATTTGTGGCAGGGAAAAAATCTTCATGTTACTTTTTTTCTCGAATAGGAGCTGTTATTTATAACTGAGGTTCAGTGCTGCCTACAGGAATTATGTTTGCTTTTCTAAGTGATACAGTTGAAAAACAAAGGTCATTTATTACTTGGTGTCTTCAAGCAAGAAGATAGTGACGTTACCGAACCCAGAATTGTACCTGTTAAATGCAGATCATCTTAACAGCACTGGTAGCAGTAAAGAAGGTAAAAATGCACAGCAGGTAACCAGTGGCTAAATGCATATGTGAGCTCAGCAGATGAATTGTCATTAGTGGGCTTCAGATTACTTTAGAGGGATTTATTAATCGTAAATCTTCTGCAGACATTATGAAGCTTGAATATCATGTGAGTAGTTGAAATAACACAGTCAATAATGGTATCTACAGTAGAAGAGTGTTTACTTTTCTGGTTTTGAAGGGGTATTAAAGGTGTAACCTGACAGTATTGCATCAGGATTGGGTGCTACTGTATTCTGTTTGCCTAGTTTTGTAAAGCTTTTCTGTGTGGGCTGACACTTGCATCTGTGTGCAGTCTTGTCATCTTCAGCATAGCCTTTGAAGGCAAGTGTAAATGTAGGATCAAAACTGTACTGTTTTATGGTCATGATTGTAAAACTGATTTATCAAATAACTATTTACAGTTTATTTGTATGTTTTAACACTTCGACCCTTCAGAGAGAAATTTTCTCTGCAGCTGTATGATTCAGAACTGCTAAAGCAGGATGAGCGGCTGGCTGTTCGTCACCTTCTGATTTCATTACTACTGAGTTACGTGCTCTACCAGAGTTGAGTTCTGCAACTTCTGTCAGGTCTTTGAGATTATTTACAGTGTAACCATACGTGATTGACAACATTTTTAGTCAAGCTACAGCATTTTCATATATAGCTGGTGCTTATTCTAACTGGCAGTCTTGAAGTGGGGAAGAATCTTGGGCTTTATATAATATAACTGTAGAAATTCTCCTATGTACTGGTCTTGAGTCATTCTTGTATCACTTGCACTATCCTTTTAAGGAAAATCAAAGTAGAGGGTGGCAATGGTATTTTATTTTTATAATTATAAGGTAGATTTTGGTCTTTAGAAAGCACTTGCATTGAAAAATTATTACTCATCCTCTGAAGGCTAATTAAAACCCAAACTAAATACTATGAGAATGGCATTCAGTATGTTAGTGATGTTGCAACTGCAGAAGGTTGTCAGTGTTAGAAAAAGGGGAAGTCTTTTAATAAAATGTTACTTTGAAGAAGTTTCTATTAGTTTATTTTTAGTGCCGTGAAGTTACTATTTATTGATCAGTTGATAACATCCTGAGTTGTAAAATGTCATTGCCATTATTGGCTTATTTGGTTATGATGCTTCTCATTAACCAGCTATTTATTGAATATGACAGAAATGTCTTTCAGTCCTTTGTCTACATGTGGAACAAAGTGGTTTTGAAATGGGCATGTGCCTTATGTGTCTGAAGTGTAAGGGCAAACTGCGATTGAAGAGGAAGATACCCTGTATGTTCTTGGAGTTGTTTGATCTTTTTTTTTCCTATGATTGAAATAAATTATTTTGTTCCTTTTGGGTTTGGAAACTAGAAAATAGGTACTCATGGTCCAAGTCATTCCCTGGTTGCACACAGTGAAGAGGGGAAGTAGGAAAGAGATGATTTTGACTGCTAATTCCTTGGAAAGCGTCATGCTAACATAAACAATTGTCCTTTATCCTTTGGCTTCACTTGTTTCTCCAATGTGATTCCCTCCCCCTTCCTTTAATTTCACTTTTGACACCCATTCATCCAGAACTTTATCTCATATACTTTGGAATACTCTCCAGGGGAGAAATACATTTCTCCAAATCAGCAAATCTTAGGTCTCCAAAAGCAAACATATGTCATACATTTTGACCTGCATAGCTTTTGACATTGAGCCATGCCTTGTTATCTTTGTTTCTTCATGTTGGTGCTTCTGTGCTTTTCCCTGCATACTTTTTGCAGCTTCTGCTTTCAATTGGTTTTACTCCTTTCTCTCTGTTGACTTTTATCTCTTCTATACTCCAAGTACATCACCGCTTCCTCCTTTTATCATTTCACTGTCCTTTTTCATTTTCAAAGAGATAAGCTAGGATTTGCTTAAAAGAAAAGCAACAAACCATGAGCTTTCAAGCAGGTAAAATATTTATAATTCCTGTTTCCCTCCCATTCCAGAGGAAAAGAATGCACATAACAAGCATTATTTCTGCAACTTGTCTATTAAATGTAACATGAATGACTGCAAGCATTTTTGGGTCCTAAGGGGGATGCTGTGCTTGAGTTGTTCTTAAAAATTATGTCTATTTTAACTTGCTCAAGATGAGACACCGTGAATTACTGAATATGTTTTTAAAATTTCAGTTACTTTATGTTGAAACTTTATCCTAACTCTAACCTTGTGGTATTTAGCTGTTCTCTTTTTTTCTTGTAAATTTGGTGTTATGTTTCATTTTTTTCCTTTGCCTATTACACACACATGGATATTTTTCTAAAGTATTCAGTGCTCACTTATCAAGGTAGCTGCATGAAAAGCTCAGAAAACAAATTCCTTTCTCCAGAGCAAAGATAGCATCTGTAACTAAAGGGCAGATTTGCTGCTGTACCTAGCCAGTTCAGCCATTGTATTTACATATATATAAAGTCCTTTATTTGTGCAATGGAGGTAGAACTAACTCACTTCATACTTACTGCACTTATTCAGCTAGGTATACATACTCAGAAAAGAGCCCTTTAAGCCTCTGGTCATTTGGGGTTCTGATTTTGCAGGTTACAGGAAAGCAAAATGGAGGGTGAATGACATTTAACACAATAGGATTTCTGAAATGGGTATATTGTTAAATGATGAATCTTGTATGGATGCACAAATTCCCAAGTTCCAGAGCAGTAGAAGACAAGTTTTGGTGTGTTGCTACTGTGAGTAGCCCCTGAGTTCCATTTTCCTTCCCTCTTGGACCTTCCTGGGCAGGCAGCAGGAGGGAACATGTCTGTACCTGAACTGCCTCAGTTCAGGCAGGTAAAATAAACTTCCCATAAAATGTGGTTTTAAGTGAAGATGCCAGCTGAACTGAATTGACTCAGGCACAGTCATGTTTTCTTCTGTCAACTCATTTGCAGGGTGAGTGGCTCTGGGAGAAGGTTGAAGCAGATGGTAGGAAGCTGGAAGGGCTGAAACAGTGCAGCTTTTTTCTCTGTAAACATGAGTCAGAGCTCTATCACTTCTGATACCATTTGAGGCTTGCACTCATTGAACAAACTGGAGGGTTTTTTAGTTTGTTTGTTTTGAGCTAATTAACCCTTGATAATTATTTTTTTGTCAGCATTTGTGTAATTCCATTGTCTTTGCAAAACATGGATGCCAGAAAATTATTTTAACTGAGACTGTGCTTATGTGTCTATGTGTGTACAAGCCATTGATTTCTATCTGCTCTTGCAGTCGCTGGCAACCTGCTCCATGCCTCCCACTTTGAAAACCAGTGTGAGTGGAGGACATTGATGAGTCACACTCTGATGCCATGTAGATTGTTCAATATTGAACTTCTATGGCAAAGTGGTGTAACTTGCTGCTCACTGTGACAAACCTCGATGTGTAAACACTGATGTCAGTAAGCTGAGTATTTTCACTGCGGTATCAACAATCATCGTCATCTTATGGCAAGTGTTTTCTGCTCTTGCAAGAGCTGGGTTCTTAGCGTGAGGTTTGTATTCCAAGTAGGTGGAATATTCTTCATGTAATAACCTTCTTTATCTTTCTTCATCTCCTCTTAAGTCAGGTAGGTTACTTGTGTCTTTTGATGGCAATGTCCTTAAACTAAGAGTTCTTAGAAGGAAGTGCTACCAATATGCTTCAGCTGTTAAAGGCTGCTATGAGCTCACAGGGCATTTCCCACTGAAGTTGTCAAAATGGATTTTAAAGCAAAAATCATGGCATATAAACTAAAATTATTTTTCAACAAGAGGACTGCATCCTTTTCTACTTGGAAGGCAGTAGCTGCCTAATTCTGCACAGAGGCTTTAGGTGAATGCAGTGTTGAGTAGGTGTTTTTTAAAAAAACTGTCATCAAAACTAAACTGGAGCAATATTTCATTTTCTCATTTTATCATATGTGTCTGATAAGTTAGTGAAAAAGACATGGAACACATTAAGTCTAATCTATGGGTTCACTTTTTGTATCGAATTTATATAGTTATACCAAATGATATGACAGATTTCTAAGGGTTGATATGCATTCAAACCAGGTGTTCTTTATTCTTTGCAATTAATTACCCTGCAAATGTTATCTATTGGAGTCAAATATCTCTCACATACAAAATATATCTAACGCTTTTTTCCTTGACAAGGGACTTTTCTCTCCTTGGGCGAAAAGAGTTTGCTTAATCTTTTATGTTTCCTGGTGATCTGTGCAAGTATGTCTGCTGAAGTTTTTCCCTCGTTTTGTACTAGCAGACCTTAAAGTAGTACTTCACTGAGCAGGTGTATCAGTTTAAGCTTGTAAACCTGCTTTGAACTAATTGTATGATATAAACTGGAATCCTATAATCCAAAAATGAACAGCATTTGATATTGGGTCATACATCTCTACTTTTCAAGGCTCGGTCTATTTATGTGGAAATGGATAATGATAAATGCTTCATTTTTCAGGGTAAAATTCTGTGAGGGTAACAGAAGGATAACCTCTCAAGGCTTACAAGTCATACTTCTAAACACAAGTTTTAGTTCCCTTGAAACTGCAGAAACTTTTTAAATTTTGTAACACTAACTGCTTTTCAAAAAGAAATGTTAAACAGCTTTTTTTCTTTTATTCTGAGGGTGTTTGAGGTTTTTTGTTGGTTGGGGATTTTTTTTGTATTCAGCTTAGTTGATGGTCTTCATGTGCTGTTTCATTGAGAAGTTTTGAACATAAATTTAGTTCTTGTTTTACTTATATTTTCATGTTTTCTTTGCGGAGGTGCAGGGCAATGAAAATAGGGACTACATCCGTGTGAGAAGGGATGTTGGCTTCTCAGTTACCATGTCCTGTTAGGACCATGGGAAAATCATTATGTAACTGTAGCTTTCGACCATCAGTACATATGCATCTTGAGAGTGAAATGTGAACATTTGTGATCATCTTTACCCGATGTCACTGTGAGCCTTTGCAGAAAGAGGGGAATTCCATTACAGCTGGCTGGGGGGTGGTTTTTAGGTTCATCGTAATTGCAGATAGGTGTAAATTCTCACCTGGAATATTTGATATCCCTTTCAGAGTGGTGAAAAAAGGTAATTTCGATAGTTTAATTGTTCTTGCCTATATAAATATCTTCAAATATTTACAAATGCTGATGGATAGTACTTCTGTACATCTTGAGTCTCTACAATGTGAGGCTAGACATGTAATTTTGTAACAGTTGTTTGACACAATCTATCTTAATTTATCACTCAAAAGTTTGAGCTTTCCATTGCTGATATAATCTGCATAGTATGCCTGTTTTATTTTATTCTTCCTTGTTTTGTTCGTCCTGTTATCCCTTTATCTGAATGGATGTGTGCCAATGGTATAATATGTATCTTCTGGAGACTGGTGTAGGGAGAGTCATATTAAATGGTTTTACACTACTGAAATTTGTGTAAGTTCTTCTTGGAAGACTGGTACTGTCATGTGGCCATCACTGGAAGTCTTCTCATATCAACCTTGCAGAAATTTTTGTACAGTGTTTGGAGGAAAGATGGACTTTTTCAGGCTTTTTCTCAAGTTAGTTTCTCGGGAATCATGTTATATATATAGGTTCATGTAAAGTATTGTTTTCACTTATGTTTAAAATTGGACTAATTATGCAAAAAATACCTTTGTTGCTACGTGATTTATTTTCTGTCATAGCTACGCTGCATTATTATTTTGTAAATGGCATTTCATACAAAACAAAGTATATCAGTGGATCTGGATAACTGAGAAATTATCTTCCTTTAGAAGGAGAAGAGAAAATATTAGTCTGTGCAGAACTTGAACCAAACTGTTCTCTTAATTTTAATTTTTTTTCCAGAAAAAAAAAATTATCAAAAAGTATCTGGCCTTATTTGTAGATTCAGTAGAAATTGAAATACTGAAATTTAAGCTGGATATTAAATATATAAATTCTCTTTTAACAACTAAGTTTCTAAAGGAAATGGTCTCTCCATTCTAGTGCACTGTCAAATTGTTGTCTATAACATTCAAACATGAATAATGAAAAGTGAAAATTACAGCAGAAGAGGACAAAGCTTTCTAAGCTACATTGTTGTTTCAAAATAGCCTAGTCAAAAAAAAAAAAAAACAAACACAAACAAACAAAACAAAACACCAAAACCCACAACACTGGCTTAAAATACGGAAATATTTTTTAAAATTGCTTAAAAAGGTTAAAAACTTTACGTAGGAAATTTTTGTTATCCTGACTGATGATTCTTCTAAGTGAAGCTGTAGTAGCTGACTTGAGATCCAGGCTGCCAGTAAATATTTGTGGTATACAATGCTGTTCATCCTTCATGGGACAAAACTGACAAAAAAGGGGGAAAAATCCCTTGGAGTCACCTAGAACCACCAAAAGTTTATTAAACTTTATATAATTACAGGCCTTTTTTTTTTTTTTTTTTTTTTTTTTTAAGAACTTAATACATGAGTGGTTAAACCTTTTATAAATTGAAGGAGACAAATTGAGAAATCAAGATGAAGCCTGTGTATAATAGCCCAAAATAAAATTCTGTTTATCTTTCTCATGTTCCAGAAGAATTAAATAATACTAACGTAAAACGTGCTTATGGAAGGAGACTGAAGTGTTTTGAAGTGTTGATTTCATGTAACACAGGCCCTGTCCCCTGCCCTCTTTTACAAGTTCCTATTTGAACTCCTGTTTGTACTGCAATTAGTAAGCAAAGGGGGCTTTGCATTTGCAAAGCCTGACCACGGGCTTTCTACAGGGTGCATTAGTGGAGCTCTTACCCAAATATGTTCTAGAACTTCAGCTACTAAGTTGACAGTGTGCTGCAGTGCTATATGATTATTCAGCGCCTGTATCCCCTTTTCATCAGTGTCCATAGGGTTTATTCACATTGTTGTGGGATGGTAGCTAATGAGGTCTTACATAATGAGCTTGGCTAATGAGATCACAGCTGGTTTTGTTTTGTTTTCCCACTCCTGCTGTCCCCTTAAGTTGCTTACTGCAATAAATACTGGCAGGATGCGTTTTTTGTGGTGAATATGCAGTCAATTCAGCTGCTTCTTTAAATTTTACTCTTATTTAAAAAAAAAAAAGTTTCAAAACAGATTAAATAGAATACTGAGAATCAAATTGAAAACTGAGAACTGAACTCAGAAGTTGATGTACATAAAATCTGAGGGTGTGAATTTCAAGTTATAGTTTAAGTGCAAGACAGCATTTTTACATTGGCTACATTGAGTGAATGTATGAAATAAATTTGGTTTTAGTATGCATTTCTTGTACATATGATCAATATATATCAGTTCTTAAGAGCAAGAACAGATATACTAGAATTTGTTCGTATTTTTGCATAAACATTCAGTATATTACTTCAAATTATGAATGTAGATTTAAAACATTATCAGGGATTGGAAGCTTCCCCTCTCCCCCCTTTAAAAGGAGTACCAATACAAAATTTTTCTGATTGTGATAAATTTTGTTTACCCTTTTTTTTTGAGCTGTATATGTGTTTTGATCTGACCAGAAAATTGCAGTCTTGGTCGCTCTTGTCCATTACACTTGTGGGATATCCCACTGGTTATGAATGCCATGTTTCAGGGCAGAGAAGCAAGTGTCAGACCAACCTATACTTAAATTTTGCTGGCATGCTTGTTTGTGCACATGGTGTGGATTTTCATGACACATCTATATATGTTCCTTAGTAAGCACTTTTATTGACAAAAAGGGTTTTCTAGTGTTCAGTTAGTATGTGAAAGTGTTATAATTGTTCCTAATTTATTCCTAATTTGGAACTATGCAGAGCAGTTTAAAAGCACTAAGACTTCTCTCTAATCAGCATTGCAACTCTGTAATAAATTTGCTTCTTCTGAGTGTGGTTTCCTTAGACCTGAAACTCATAGTGCTTCTACAGAGGGGAAAAAAATACCATTTTTAAGATACTTTTGTCGTTCAACGTGATTTGTATTGTATATGGTGTGGTACCAAAGATTGGAGTGCACTGTGTAAAGAGCATATTGATTTGCCTGAGTGAATTAGCCTGGAGAAGAGAAAGATCATGGGGGAATTTTATTAAAGTAAGTTCTTGGCTGAGAGGGGAAATGGAAAAAAAAGAGCCCTGGATCCTTCTCAGTGGTGCTCGATGACAGGACACAAAATGAATTAAAACAGAAGGAAAAAGAGTGGGTTGTTTGTTTTTGTCTTTTTCTTTTTTAGTCTACTTGCCTGTTTGTTTTGGTTTGGGTTTTTTTGACATGAGAATGATGGAACACTGGCACAGATTGCCTAGAGAGACTATGGGCATAGTGAAAACCAAGGAGATGTAGACCTGAGCAGTCTCCTCTAGCTGACCCTGCCTTGATTTCGGGTGTCGGGGGTTGGACTCAGTTTTCTGAGGTTCCATCCTACCTCAGCTATTCTATGTTACCTGAATATCTGAGAACTTACCAGAAGACAGCAAAAGGTATATATCTAGCAAGATAATGTTAATCTTGTTTTGATGACCCGTTTAGAATCATAGAATCATAGAATCATATTATCATTTATCACGTGCATACCTCAAGAAAACTTCAGTTTTATCTAGTTTTAGGATATGAACCTAAAGTCTAAAAGAACTTAAAAATTGCAAGTGAAATAGGCATATATGTACTTTCTGTCCCTCCTTCTATTTCTGCACCTTTGAATGTAGCTTTCTCCATTCAAAGTGCACTTTCCAACACCCTTTGGAGATTCTTTTCCTGCTTTCTTTCACTTATGTGCTGTTCCTCACCAAGCTTTGCCCTCTATTATTCATCTGGGTTTTGCTGAATTACAGTAAGCATTGTCTTTTTTTATCATGTAAATAACAGAATTAAGTTTTAGATAAAATTCATCTCATACAGAAGAATGTCTCTGTTTGCAGTTGTTTCAGCACTATTATGTATTCATCAGTTTTCCTGTGTCTTGCTTAACTTCTGTGAACTTTTCTTGCCTTCTATTTACTGTTCCTAGCCACTTGTTCACTTTAATAAACTAAGAGTGCTCTTGCTGTAGAAGGAATAGGGAGACAGTAAAGGTGAAGTTCAAGGGCTTAGTTTTCCTCTTTCTGTAGTGCCATTTTTTTTCCTGTGATCTTCACTGTTTGCCTATATCATTGTAAAGATATGTAAAATCATGGTGTCTGTCTTCTACCACTCGAGTCAGGTAAAAAAGTTGTTTGAATCCTGCAGATTCAGGTTTTTCCTTGAGCCTGCCTTGACAGTACCAGCTTCAGGCCAACTCCTGTACCTTAAATTATAGTGTGTTCCAGCTTCTGGACTCTAGACATAAAGGATGAAATGGCTTTTCTGAAAAGCTGCTAAAGCTGGATTAGTTATTTTTGGGGAAGAGAAAACACCCTAGATATGTCAGATTAATCCAAACTCCCATTAAATGGTGATTTGCTTAAAAAAAATAAAATGTGTAAATAATTCCAGTAAGGCAGATGTCCATTTCTGGGATAATAATTGGAAATAAAATTATAAGCAAAGAAAGCTTAAATGAAGCAGTGTATTCTGTTTCAGCAAAGTGTATCTGTATGTCTCATGGCATTGATCACTGCTAAGTTTTTCTGAGGCTGGTGGAAGCTGAAGGGAGGATTTTCTCATACCACATATTCAAAGCACTATTTTGCAGAGTGAACTTCATGCCTGTAGATCTGCCTGCTTTTTCTGAGAGGGCAGGGGTTGAGATTCTGCTTAAGAATTCAAACAAAACAGAGTATTTCATAGGAGCATCCCAGTTTCCTTTCTATTTAGCGTTCTCCATTGCAGCAAGATGAATCTGGTTGTAGGCTGCTGAAAATGATGGACCCACCTCTTCCCTTCTCCCAGGCCTCAGATGTCACTTCTTTTGTCTGGCTCAGCTGTTTTCCCCACCCAATGGTGAGCCACTTCAGGGAGTTCCCTTCCTGCATAGAGCTTATCCTTCCCTTCTGCCTACACAAAGAAAAGCTTTCTGCTGCTTTAGATCACTGAACTGGATCCCTAAAAGTTCAGAAAAATGTTAGTACTGGTGCAAGGGAAGAAGTGAGAGGAAGGAGATTGTTAGATCATCTTAGCTGTGATTTGAAACCATATCTCAACCTGAGGAAACTTGTTTTGAAGTCTTGGATCAGTTTGGCATCTGTGAGGGTGTGAACAAAACATCTTAGTTGCTTAATTAGAATTTACGGAGTTCTGACTTCTTAACCATACTTTATTTCTGAAGTAACTGGATTGTAGTTTGCAGAACTTGAATTGCAGCATCTTTCAAATAGCACATTATTAAATGCTCTGAAGTAGTTTGTCTTAGGGATTTTATAATTTTTTTTTTTTTTAAACACACTACATGCAATTCTGTAACACAACACGGGGCAGTAACTGAAGAAATTTTTCTTCCTGCATTATTCCTTCTATAGTCTACGTTCCCCATATCCAGACTCCTGAGCCAATGTGTTGTATTGCATTTGATAGCAGAGCCTATGAAAAGCTGCATGAATGCTTCTTCACCTTAGTTTGTACAAAACCAGCTGAGTTAGCTCAAAATGTGCTTAACTGAACGAGGAAAGGAATATCGTCAAATTCTGCTATTTCTTCTGTGCTTCATCTGAGATAGCAAATAACACAGGGATATTGCCTGTTTCTCTACAGTCCCACTCAGCTGCCTGACTGGGTGGTGGGTTTTTTTTGTTTTGCTTGTTTGTTTGATATTGTAAATGTTGAAACTTTCAGTTTAGAAGAATGAAGGAAGAACCATAAAGCAGTTAATGGAAATATGAACAGCCTGCATGCAAGAGGTAGTTGAAGTGTATGCCTCTATTCACAGAGCAATTTAAAAAATGGCCTTTAAAATGATTTTGTTAAATAAGACACCTAAAGCTAATTAGAGCAGAAGGGATTGTCTGTGGAGCAGAAGACAGGGAAGAAGTTGTGGACTGAAATCTGACAGAGATTAATCGAATTCAATGTAAGACCTTGAAAGGGTAATCATTCTTCTTTTACAAGAGAGAAAGCTCAGATGGCTTTCTTTACCTTGAGCTATGGAGGCTTTGAGACTTTTCATCACTGTTTCAAGTATTCATCTTCAGAGTAAAATATGGGTTTTTTCCTCTAATGTAATGAACCCTAGATCCTTTTAGGATCAGGCTGCACTGTGCATTGTTTTTAATGCTAGCCTCTGAACGCTGAAATCTCCTTTCCAGTACTTGAGTGTATGAAAAGTACTGTGCTGAGGGACAGAGGGACATTGCAGAGGAAAGTGTATTAAGACTGGGTGGAGTAAAATAATTTTGCTTTTTTACTCAGCTCATGCTCGAGATGAGTTTCGGAAACAGGCAATTGACTATGAATGTGAAAATCCAAACAGTCTGATATGAGAAAAACAACTGACATACTTTTATCCCAGTAAGTGAAACTGTTACGGGCTGATATCCAGCTCAATTGAAAGGTAAACATGCCCTTCCCAATTCACATACCTTTCTATTATTGCATTCTAGCAAACTTTAGCCAATAGTTAAAGTTGCTAAATGATAGTCTGAAGGTGCAATTACCCAATGGTTGACTGTTCTTGGTAAAAGTAAGTTTATTTCCTGCTCTGAAACTGTTTTTAAACAGTTGTTGGCACTAGCGCTTGCTGTTGCAGCAAAGAAATGGCATTTGTGAAAGGAGAACATAGGTTTGTTGCTTCTTGGTTCAATACAAAAGGAGCGATATTTGTTGCAAAGGTAATTCACTGTTCCTGAAATAACACTGTCATTGAAACACTGTTTTAATTTGAGCTTTATTGCAAGTGTTCTTTCTGACTGCAAAAGAAAGGTCATAGATTTAGGAAGTGTGTAACTTATCACTGAAGTTCCACCCTACAGATAAGAGTTGCATAGTTATGTTATTCATCCAGAATGAGTGCCTTGCTAGGCCAGCTATACTTGCCTTCATATTCTGAATGATGGAAAGACAGACAATGTTGACAGATTGTTCAATGCATGCAAAAGGTTTGGGAGCTGGGAGGAACAAGAAGTGGAGAAGAACTGAAGTATTTGCTGTAGTATTTGCTTCTGGAAATTTTAATTTACTGAAGGGAAAGTTGTTTTGTTGCCATATTTAGTACATTTAAGTAAGCTAGTAATAACTTTGGATATGCATGCTGGCTTTTTCAGTTTTTAGTGCATCCAATATTTTAGACAGAGTTGGACTGCACTTAAGTTGCTTATGCATGTTGTGTCCTATCAACATCTCTCTCACTTCAGAGACTGAAAGTAAAAAATAAGCATATGAAAAATAATTGAGAATGAAACACTGGCAGTCCTACTTCATCAATGCGGAATTAAGAATTCTGGGAATGACAGCATGGTGCGTAGATCTTTGTTATTTGACTCCCTTTGGAGTTTGGTTATTTATATATTTGTTTTAAGAGCGGGTCAGAAAAGAGGGCTGTTAAAGGTAGTTATATCAGTAGTGCTTTAAGGTTTCAAATTATTTTGTGGGAGTTTTTTTCAGTCCTTTTTCCAGTACTTTTCCCTTTTCTTACTATTCCTGGTTTCTCTTGTGCTAATCTTCTATGACAGGGACGTTCTGGAGCTCTGGCCGTTGTTGGGGTTTTTTTGGTTGGGTTTTGGTTTTGTTTTTTGGTTTGGGTTTTTTTTTACTTCCAATGCCATCATGGTGAGGGAAAGACCCAGGAGACTGGCTTGCAGATTAAACAGAGAAGAGATAGTGGGTTATTCTGAAAGTTTGTTATACAGAGGCAGGATTCTGCAAGTGTGATGGTCTCTCAAAGATGTATGTTGTATTGACTTGATAAAAGTATTTGATGTTTGCCTAAGCTTCAGTCTTATGTGTGTGCCAAGAACTTGATTTTTATCAAGTAAGATCTGATACCTGTGCTTATACTGGGCATACCTCTCTGAGGGCATGGCAGAACTCCTTCACTGAAATTACAGCTTTGAGCAACGCCAGCCTACTCATGAGTTTGGTAGCACAGCTATTTTTGGGAGCTAAGCTGTCCTGTGTGGGGCTGCTTTCATCTGTGGCTATAAGGAGCGTAAATGAAGAAACACTGAAACTACTTCGTTCACCACACGTCTTCCAGTTTCTGCAATCTCCAGTTCTGTGTATTATTATGACTATGCAGAAGTCATCTTTGCTTAAACCTCAGTTCATCTCCACAAGTGTCCCACCCACAGCTTTAAGCAAAGAGGATTCTGTGAGGGCAGCTAGGGGGTCTTGAAACTAGAAGCTCTGTCATAAGGCATATGACAGAGGAAGGAGAGTTTGGCAGGAGAGTATCAAATTTAACTTCTACAGGCATGCTGGCATTTTATTTCATTTTGGCAGTCTTGAATATAGCAGTCTTGTAGTTTGCTTTAGCATAGGTTTTCTGTGTGTAATTATTAGACTGATAAGTTCCCAAACAGGCACTGTTTCTGTTCTTGTCCACATATTCCCTCCCAAAACAATGTCTCCCCTTCTCTTCTCTTGTACAAATACCTTGTACGTGCTTGCTCTTTACCATTTTGTTCTGTGGACTGATGCTTCTTCCTTCAGCACTTTTCAGTGAGCCATAAGGGGCAGCACTGCCTCTTCTGCTCGAGATAGCTTTTGAACCTGTTTCAGTGATGGCAAAAGTAAAGGCAAGGGCTTCCTTAATTTTGTACTGGCATTGTAGTTTTACCATATTTTCTCCTCATTTCTGCAAGTCCTCCAAATAAGTCTCATGAAGTTGTTTTTGGTTTTAGTGCTTCTTTAAGTGAGGAGGGAAGTGCTATAGATGATGAGAGTACTAGAAAGGAAGAGTTACTCTGCTGTGCAGTTTTACAAAAGAAGGCATTTGGCTGTTCAGGTGGCACTTATTTGACACTGTTGAGTTATCCTTTCACAGTGCTTATGGTGTAGTTCTTGGAAGAAAATGGTGAAGGTCTGGAGATGCTCCTTGCAGGCAACAAAGTACAATTGTGATTGAATAGATTTGCACAGCCCTGCTATACTGGAAATGCTTCTGCACAAGAGGCAACTGCTCTGCTGTATAATACAAGGTGGTTTGATTCATCATCTGTTTTTAACATAGTATGTAATACATTGTACAGAATACTTGATTAAGTGTGTCTAAGTGTTGCTTGTATAGAAATAAAAATACAAACCCCATGTTGTAACCCTAAATACTAATACTGCTTCTTGAGTCAAGGTTCTTAATCAAATTGCATAAGTGGAGCTATTTGATTTAAGTAAATGTCCATAGTCAAACTTGTGGTATAGCTAAGTGACCAGTGAAACTGCCTGGGTCTTGATGACATGGAAATTTACACCAAATTTAGATTAGAAAAGTCCATGGCATAGTAGTTTTTTAATGTACACAATTTTCCTTTTGTGGCCATTTTACATACTTAAGATGCTGTTCTTCACAAGGTAATGTAACACAGGTATTTTGATAATTAAGCAAACCAACCCTATATTAACTGGTTTTGATTTTCATATTGGAGTGCTTCAGAACCTTTTTTTTTACTATTGTTTTTTGTAATTACTTCCAACATAATTCTTGAGTTCTAATTCTGACAATCAATGTTCATTTTGCTTTTTATGTATCAGCATTAAATATTAATTTTTGTTTGTTTGTTTGAAGGTGCAGGAAGCTTACTGCTGCTTCAGCTTTGGTCATATATCATAGTTCTAAATTTATTTTCAGTTTGTAAGATGACTCTGCCTTTTGATAGCTTGTGTTGACTGAAGTGGACTAAAGTTCATTTGCCAGTGGAAGAAACTGAGGAGTTCAGCTTGGTTCTCTAGTGACAGTATTGGTTTACCATGCATGAAAAAAATATAAATACCTCAAATTAGTGGTTTAACTGTATGTGCTAGTTATATAGCTATATATATATATATATATGTATGTATATGCTATAAAAGGATCAGGCATTGATCAGACTACAGGCAACTCAGAGGTGTGTGTGCGACAGATATGCTGGATGAAAATTTTTACTTCAGTATAGATTTTTCTTGGCTGTTGATCAGCAGGCACAAAAACTAGTTAATACTAAACAGGCAGAATGGAGAAGCAAAACTACTTTTGCTTTGCTGTTTGTTAATTATTTATTATTACTCTGTCACTTGGGGTAGGCTTTTTGCAGTAAGATTGGCACTGGCTGCTTCCTCAGCTAGTTATTGAGGCTCCCTGCCATTTTGAGTTTGTTTTTCTTGCACAAAGCCTGGGAAAAAGGATGAACCTTGTTCTGAAGGTCACTATGTCCAGCTGTCTTTTTGAGCAATGGGATTGAATCATTTCAGAACTACTGACCCTTCATATATAATACTGTGCCACTGGCTGCCCTCATCTAAAGCAAGGGCTGACAGGATACTGAGGGAATTTCAGCAGTTGTGGAAGTGAGTGAGGAGGATGTCCTGTAAAGGTAGCTGAATGCAATGGACTCTTGTGTTGGCAGGTTCCACTGGAATTTTCTTTATGCAAAAATTCATCCACAAACAAATTTTTTCCTTTATTTGAAGACTGCAGAGTTTTAAAGGACTGTCTTATTCTCATGCTAAGACATCAAGTATATTTTAGTACTAGTTGCAACAGACTTTGATACAGGAGGCTGTCTTCTGGGAGAGCTTGAATCCAGTAATCAGCATCTGTTTCATGGTCTCATGTTTGTGTACACATCTATTTCACCAGTTTAATAAAGGTGTACTTGTAGAGTGAAATCTTTGAAAAGGAGAAAATGGTCACTGACAGATGCAGGCATGATATTTACTTTTTTTTTCTTTTTGTCTGAAGACAAACCTAATACATCCTTTCCCAAGAAATATCTGAACTATAGTTGGGTTCGAGAAATGTTGTTTGTAGCCCGAGTCATCCTACAAATTAAAGGCCAACTCTAAAGTCTTGCTTATTATAGCCAAAAATATCTTTTGGAACACCATGTATTTTAAGATGGTATCTTCTCAATTGTTTTCTGCAGACTTTTTTCACACGCTTGTGCTTAAAATTGAAACTTGTTCTTCAGAAACTCTGTTTTCAGTTCTTGCTCTGCCAGTAGGACTAACATAGTCAAATAGGACTCTTCAGAATAGTACATTTGTCCTTGCGGCCTTGGTTAGTGAGATGCGGGATGTCAATTCAACAAATCATGTGTGCTTTGAGCAAAACAACAATAAAAAAATCTGTAAAAAGAAATCTTTGTGAATGACAGTCACTGAACTATGACAAATAGGGCATTAAGAATCCATTCAGAGATCAGATTAGATCAGAATATTTTTCTCAGACTTGAATGATGATTTCTATGAAGTGAAATCACATATTTGGAAGACTTCACAGGCAATACTTGTGATGTGTACAGACATTGTTAAATGCTGTGAGTGTCAGTGTAAACTGTTAGTGTAGATCAGAAGTGGCATGTGTTTAATTACTTGAGCATGTGCTTTTTTCTGTTGCTTTTATTGGAGAACTGAGTTTCCTTCCTAATAGTCCTGATGATGCATGAAGTGATGTGTAAGGGCAGTACAATGAAAGACACTGTATTCCCTTGGGTATTGCTTTCCTAACAAGGGGTAAGTTAGGTTGTTGAATTGAGAAATGTTATGAATATTTTTGTTTCAATTTCCCAAACTTCTTCCCTTTTATTTCTCTGAAAATTAGAGAACCTATCACTAAAACTGGCAATTTGCTTCATCACAGGAATTTTTTCCTTCCCTCTCACCACCCCAAATACCCTAAAAAAGATTAGGGTTTGTTTTACTCAGAGAGGATGATACTGGGAGAGTTAAGGTGATTGCCTTTGGATGTGTAGAAGGATGGTAAAAATGGGTTCTCTGTGTTGTTTGGGATGTGACAGGATGTAATGATTTTAAGTTGTTTAGTTCCTGCCTGCCTGATTTCTCAGACAGTGTATGTCTGTTCCTAGTTTCTAGGAAGCCTTGGAGCTGTAGTATGTACACTTATCAGCTGACTTGACATATAACATGGAAAGGGCTATTGCCTGCAGCCATCTTCTGCCACTGGAGAAAGTTATACGGTCACCTTATTAAAAATTGTGTGGTCCAGTGTCTTAAATAAAGAACTAAAATCAAAGGTAGGATGTGAAACTCGCAAAACTTCTACAGGGTTTCCATGTGATATGTTGAGGTCTAAATATTTAAATTTCTAAATTACAGTATGTGTTATGACCTTCCAGTGAGTTTCAGTAGCATTGTCAAGAGATGTATTAAAAATTAATAATGTGTGAAAACATGTTTGGTTTGGCCTACATAAAATAAATGCTTATGGAATCCATTCTTACTGTTTGCATTACTGAACATCTGAATTTTAATGAACTAGTACTTAGGATTATTTTAACATGTCTAAGCAGGTTTATCTGTCCAGTGTTAGCTTTGGAATTTGAATTTAACAAGGTAGCTTATAGACGAAGAAAGGGGATGAAAGCATTGGCAAACACATGGCAGGACCTATCCTAAATTGACTGGTAGGACAACAGACTGGTCCACAGTGGCAAGTGGAGGGTAGTTTGCTTCTCTCAAGCTGTTGAAGTACATCTGGGACAAGTAGTCAGGGTTTTTATGGAAGTAACCTCCTAAAATGGCATGGGAGCAATCTGACAGTGAGAGAACACTTATGGATCTTGCAGCATAGCTGTAGTTACTATGCTTAATTTGAATGTTCAAATAGGTCATTTGGATAGGTAACAATCACCTGATTGGACCTGATGTTTTGTAGATCTGTGAGATCTCGTTTGTCCGCTTTAGCTAGGTGTTCTCACTCACTACTGTTGATAGTCTCTTCAGCCCTTAATAAGCAAACAGCTAACCTGCTCTATTGATTAGAATTAACTTGTAAGTTGTTTACCAACATGTGGAATCCTGTTCTCCTGGTACTCTCATCTTTGGGACCGCTGTTGTGGTAGGTCATTAAAAAGGGGAGAGATGAGTGGATGAGTGCCTGCCAGACTCCTTGTGTGTGCTTCTATTACTTTGTGTCTGTAATGGAAATTTACATTATAACAAAAATGAATGTTAAAGGAACTATATGGGAACTGTAAAGCTTTCATAGTTGAAGGTTAAAAATCTGTGGGATAGGAGTGGGTCATAACTGCCTGGTTTCATATTCCCACTCTGCTGACAAACTAATGATGCTTCTGCCTGAGGAGGGGAAAAGGCTAGCTAGGGACTGTACTTTAACATATATTTGTCCCCCCACCGTGCTTTACCATATGTCTATTAAATATACTGCTTTGAAGGAATTCTCTTCATTGTATGAGAACTCTAAATGAGTTTCTTTAGGCCTACCTTAGTTCTTCACACTGGGACTTTGCAACTAATTTTGTCTTTGTCCTATTTTGTTGAGGGGTTTTTTCCTTTTTTTTTTTCCTTTAAAGTCTAGTGTACTGTGCCACAAAGAAATTAAAGGTAAATAATGTTACTTGTTTTCAATATAGCAGTGTGATTGATTGTAGGCTTTACTGAGGTATTATGTAGAAACAGCAACACACTGCTGTGTGTGATGCTAGACAAATCAGTGAGGTCTTGGTGTTACCATGACTTGTTTCAGCTGGGTCCTTCCAAAAAGTTCGTAATTTTTTCTAACAAATGCAACTGAAATTGGTACTACAATTACCTCTTGGATATATTTGGGATTTAGCAAATGGAGTGGGTAGTGCCATAGTTCTACAGCCATCTTTCTTCTTCAGTTGGCTGATAAACATTTTTTGAATCTTTAGTATTAGCTGACAATGATTTGTATCACAAAGAACAGAAAATAACGTAAAATAGAGAATTAAAGATAAACACTCATGATGGTTTGTTTCTAAACTCATAGTTATGCTTGCATTAAATTTCTGTGAGCTTATGAAGAACATAGTGTTATTTTTTTATTTTCTTTTTTCTACTTGAAAATATTTTACTGTGTTCAATTTTTGACAGAAAGCACTTCAGTTTTCTGTAAATCTACAGATATTTAGTCGTAGATTGAAAAAATGAATCTATTTATAAATATCAGGTATACTTGAAAAAAATTAGCTATTAAGTAGATTAACCCCCCCTTATTTATAATATGTCATTATGATCAACCTAAAATTATGTAGTAGTCTTTATTTTAGGTAGGTGTTTTAAGGTATATAACTTAAGACTAGATAAAAACTTCCTGTGATAAAGAAACCTAGGTATCTCAGTGCCTTTAAACTAGTAGGTAGCTTCTTTATATTCTACTTTTTTTTGGTAATGCAAAAGTAAATAACTATCATAGCTCTGACTGGCATGTGACTTATAGCACTTTCTTCAGGGTACACTTATTTTCTCTGTTGATTATTTTTTCTTACAATAATTTTTGTTAAATTTAGTCCCTGTTTTAGGTGTGTAATTGCTAAAATTAATTGGAAAGTCTGCTTCTTCTGTGTCATTTCATAATGATGGAATTATGTCTTGCTATTTGTGCAGTGGTTTACTTTTGGTGACCTGCCAGAAGCTTGCTGGGATTTAAACATTTACAGAGGAATAAGGATTTGTCTGTAGTAAACTCACGGAAAGGTATACAGGAAATACCCTTATAGACAACATACGGTATATTTGTAGAAATCTTTATAGATGATATTGTGTTTTTGAGAGTTTGAATGAAAGAGTGTAAAGCCTACCTTTGAGCATGAAGGAAAACTAATTTGGGGGTGTTTTATTTAATGGCTGTCTGTAGACCCTGACACCTGGTTGTGGAGTCCTGTCCTGAGCTGATCAGTAATGCATAGTTAGGAGACTGGAGGATGTTAAAGCAAGTCTAGTTAAAGATCAAAAAGTGTTAAGCAGTTTTGTGGACCAGTTGTAATATTTGTAAACTGAGCGTGTTTTAATGCTGCTTTTCAGATAACAGGAGTCCAAATCCAGGGATTCTTCTGAATACTGTAATTACTAAAATCTGCACTTGGATAGTTGCTTACAGGGAAAAGCAAACATTTTCCTTGTTACAGTCAACAGAGATGGGAACAATTCCCATCAAAGTAAGAATCACTCCAAATTAGTCTTTTGGGTGTGTCAGTCATTCTGCAAAGTAAGTGAAGAGTGGCCTGTTTTGGCAGATTCTTATTTCTGAAATATAGCCCTGCTATCAAAATTGATTTCCTTCCTCTTTGTGGTACAAGGAGTTATGTTACATCATACTTAACAGAAATGCAGCAGAAATTATAACCTTACTTACAAAGGCTATTTTTACCTTACATATTACAAAAATTATTTTCCTTTATGTATTTGATCAATTCTTTTTTAACTTGCCAACCTGTCTTCATTGCTCCTAACACATATACTTGGAAAGAACCGTTTTTTCCAAGGAGGTGTTTTCTCTTAGTTTTTGGGGTTTTTTATAGGGTTTTGTTTGATGGGGATTTTTTAATGTGAGGTGTTGGGTTTGTGGTGGGTTTTTCATTTGCTTGTTTTTGTTAAGCAAAGACAATAACTTTTGGTCTGTTGAGAGGAATAATGGTAATTGCTTTATATTTTTAATGGAATTATTTGTAAAGAGATTAGAGAAAGTATTATTAGTTAAGGGATGGTCTACACGGATTATGGTAATTTTCAGAGTTCATTTAATACAAATATTGGAAATGCATTTTTCTCTGTAAGCAGATGTTTACCTACATGAAACTGTTTCCTTTTGCATTAAGATCCTGTCTAACTGAGAATGGCAAAATCCAAACAAATGCAATGATGGCTTTCTAATGATTCGTATGTGCGCAATTTAAATAGGAAGTATGATGTATTTTGTTATTTAAACTTATTCATACAATTTAGAGATAAGATTATGTGCCCTGCCCTTTTCCTTGACAGCTGCCTGGAGATACAATTTAACATAATTTTTGAGAGCTGTGTTGATTGTTCAGACAGTAAGCCATTCTCTGTAAGTTGCACTTATTGTTTTGGTTTTGTTAACAAAAAGACCAGTTGCAGGATATAACAAATATAACGTTTGAAAGATTTGCAGGAGCCAGAGTAAAAAAGACAGCTGTAGTTACACTGCTAGCAATTTAAAAATTGAAGCCTTTTTAAAATAGGAATTGACAGCATTTCCTTTTTTTTTCTTTTTTTTTTTCCTTATGAGATTAAGAGAAAACACGTAGACAAATTAGGATCTGTTTTTTTCCCCTGTCTTTCAGAAATTACACCCTTTGGCTGACTGTTGAACTAAATGAACAAAAATATTATTGTGTTTTTGTAAATAGTACTTGTGACTTCTAGCTTAATTGTGGAAAGAAACTTTACTGGTTTTCAACATGATGGTACTACCTTAACCAGGCACACTGTTCCCCTGTTGACTAAAGAATGAGTATAGAAATATAATGGCTATTGAGATTTAGAATACCATTTTCTACTTTGGTTCCAGAAGTTATGCTGTCAAGGCATTGGAGCAAACTAGACAATTTTGCTGTGAATCCAATGACACGTTTTTCTCTTGGGTCTATGACCCTGGTGTTTTCAGACATTTGTGTTTAACAGGTGGAATCTTATAAGGGGGAAAGTAGTGAAGTGGCTTTTTAAATTGTCTATAAAATCCTTTTAGAATAACTGCATCTCCTCTCCATGAAAATGTCATGGAGAACCCTCAGATATAATACCTGCCCTCAGCACCCACCCTCTTATCCTCTTCCCCCAGAATCTCCAATAGAAAAGATAACTATCGGCAGCAGCTGCTGATTTAGTAGAGTACTAATGTCTTTGTCACCTCTACTTTTGATTTTTATTAGAACAAGCAAGATTTAGATATTCTTTATTTCTTTGTACTTTGTCAAAATCAGGAGGAAGGTTTGTCCCGGTCTTTTGGAAGTTATGGAAAAAAACTGGAAAAGGAAAAGTAGATGGACAGGATGATGGTGTGCACTCTGGTCCTTAGAATATCCAAGATGAAAGTAAAATGGTTGAACTTTGTTTCAGTTCTTCTCCGCTTTCCTTGAGTTGTGGAATGGCCACCAGAGGATTTGGAGTGGTTTTTGTACACATGTGCATATTGTACCAGGTGTTTTAAATTGAGATGAAAATACATAAATAACATTTACTCAAAAGCATAACTAATGTGCTTTTTATCTTTCCCTTACTTTCTCTCTGTTTAAACCTTTTAATCAGGGGCAGATAAATAGTTGAAACTTTAAAATTATTTGGAAAAACTTGGAGCTGAGATAGCATATTCCCTCAATTTAGGCCTGTGATCCCAGCCTGAGTGGAAAGAGACTGTGCTCAAAATCCTAGAAGTGCAGACCACACAGAATGAAGTGTAATACATGTGAAAGAGTGATACTGTCTTGAATAGACTCTAGTTTACTCTTATGAAAACAACATGCCAAATGCAACAGTTTTGGGTTTTCATCATGTCTTTTTTCCCAAAATCATGTGGGTTTTTTTTACTCCCAAAGTAATTACTGAGGCTATTGGTTAAAATCTCACCAGTAAGCCATATATAATAGTTTATATCAGCCGCTTTCTCATAAATATCTATGTATGCTTTTGCATGTTGTTTTTTATATATTCTAAATTATTATGATGTGTGTGAGAGAACTCTGTAATTGTCCGTCATTCTTGGCCAAGGCATTCTGTGGCAGTTGTAAAGGCTGGATCTGCAACCAGAGAGAGTAACTGTTGCAGTTGTTTAGCACAGAAAGTTTCTTTGGAATTTATATTGTTACCCATTTTTTTCTTTTTCTTTCTTTTTTTTTTTTTTTTTCTTGTATAGTGATACAAAATTGTACAGAGACAGGCAGTGTTTTGTCTTCAGAGTGTGTTTTCATGTGTGTTTGACTGAGACACATGCTTCTCAACTGCCGCATTTTTGCTTTGAGAACTCTCTGAACTTGCATGTTTAACATGTAGTTAAAATTTGATTTAAATGTTAGCTAAGCCATATAGATTTTTCTTCTTGTTTTTCGCTACTTCTTAGGTTTAAGGGTATTGAGCTCTGTAGAGGACAGAGGAACTGGCGAGTTTGTTTTCAGCAAATACTTCATCCTAACTTGGCCTGAACAGGATGCTTGTACATATTTTTAGGGTAATTGACTGTCTTTCTGGTAATTTCAGATATGTAAAGTCCTGGCTGGGATGTATTAATGAGATTTTTTTATTTGAAAGAAGCAATCACTTGTATCATAGTACTATTTACTTTACTTTTATATAACAGAGAAAATTAACATATCTTTCTCATAATAAATTTGATTTATATGAGATTAGTGTACCAGCGGATTCAGGTCCACAGAGATATCCAGATACCTAACTTCCTGATGGAATCAGTAGTATTTCAGAGAGACAACTTAAATACATTTTTGAACCTGGCCACAAGGACTTTTAATGCTTTTTAGGCTAATGATAACTCTTCTTTAAAGTGATCACTGAGCGAACTGTTCTTTAAAGCAATCACTTTATTCTTTAGAAGCGTAAGTTTCTTTTGCAAGAGATATTGATGTAATACTATGTATCACAAAGAATGCCAGCAAGAACAACCATATTTAAAAATTATTATATAGATATATACTAGCAAAGTTTTCTTTGCTTGCTTGCAAAGGTGCTGTACAGTTCTGTTCTTTAAGGGTAACCTGACTTTGCTCTAGTAGCTGTGAGAGACTGTTTCTGTTTTGGTAAATAGCCATGGTTTGCATATTAGATTAAGCTGTCTGCTGACAGTAATTATTCTAATTGAGAATGTAATTTAAAAAAAAAAAAAAAAACAAAACAAAACAAACCAACAACCCAAACCTGCTCGTCCTAATTTATTTAACCTTTTTTAAAAAAGAACATCAGTGTGTGTGAGACCAAGATGGAGGGGTAAATGCATTCAAGTACATAGCAAATTGCATTTGGATATAGGGAAGGAGGGTGTGTAGTGGATCCATTTTGCTATTCTACCTTGTGGATGACACAACCAAAGGTGACCTTTACCTCTGGCAAAGAGGGTAGTAATGGACTTTTAGGTTATTGAGTGTGGGCTTGATTTTATTGATTGTAATAGTGTGTTTATTTCATGGTTTCTTTTGGGACAATTTTTCATAGTGTTTGTGGCTAGAATGGAGCATTAAATTGTCTAGGCTGCCATCCTTCACATACTACAAGTGTTTGTATTTCATCCAGTTCTCCTGATAATGAACCTTTTGACTTAGCTTAGCAAAATGTAGTTTGTGCTTAGATAAAGTGCATTTGCCAGAAGTATATCCATCATTTATTTAAAGATGCCAAGGGATTGAGAAGACACTACTTTTTGTGCTAGTGTTGTTCTGATAGTTACTTCACTTCCTTGTTTGTAGGCAAGAAAAAGTATTTCTGCATTAGGAGATTGATTTAAAATTGATCCTGACTTTTCAGATTGGTAACATTTTTTAAATATGTATCTGTATAATAAAAATGCATATATGCACATAGAATATATGAGATCCAAACTCTCAGTTTTAATTCAGTGAAATATGTTTTTGTTTTTGTAAATTCTACGATGCCCTTTGTCATTTACCTATGAAATTACAAGCTGATTGGAATGAATACACAAGTTTTTCTGATAGTTTTATCTAGTATGAACACTTTAATACAATTCTGTAAAGAAATAATAAGATGATTATTTCTGTTTGTTATTAATTACCCTTGCTCTGAAACCTTTTGCAGCACAGAGCTTTCATTAAACAGTGTCAGAACAGAATTGCACAAACATCTGCTATTAGACTTTAATAACTTCTGGCATTTATTTTTTAGCATGTGCTGGTTAGATCTAGAATTCTTCTAGCTTAAGTTTTTTTGCAGTGTCCTACAAATGCTGTATTATTATATTATTTTGTCTCAGGTGTGTATGTCCATAGTACTCACCAATTCCCACACTATATAGGGACTGAAAAAGCATTGCATTGGTCAAAATCACTAATTGCTTTGCAGATTTCTATGAGAGTGTTCTTTTCAGCCAGGTTTTGGGTTATTGGAATCTGCCCCACATAGTATTAATAAACCTTCAAATACGGTGTAATTTTCTGTTCTCCTTCATTATGTTGCTGTTTGTCACACTATTGCATTAAGGAGCGAAATTGCTTTCAGGATGTATGTTTTGGCATACATTACTGTAGCTTTCTGTGTTGTGCGGCTTGCTTTTGCTCCTATTCTATGTCCTCCCCTACCCCATTACAAAATTTCAGCCTTTCCTAGGTAATCCTCTTATTTTTAGTATGGTGACCTACATTTTTTGGCCAAGAAGCTTGGGACTATCAGCCGTATCATTGACTTTATTTTAGAGTTTAATTATAGAGTACAGCTCAGTGTTGTGTTGAGATCGGTGCAGTTTTCCTAGCTTTCCCAGGTTTCTTATGGTGATTCACTTAAAATCAGAATTTCTGTAGACAGTCGCTACTCGTGGGAGTTTTTTGTTCAACTTAAGAACCTTGAATTTGACTGGGAAAAGTGCTCTGAGCTCTCATGTGCAATCGAATTAATAGTAATTTTGTGTTAAGTAAATACAAAATTCTATTTTAATATCTAATAAAAATATTATGCAAGGCCACCTAGTTGGGTAAATATGCTGCTGGATGTTTCAGTTTGGCATCCAAATCTTGAAAGTGTTTTGCTGTTCTGTGCCTAAATTCTTCCATGTCAAATCTTGAGGTAGTGCTTTATGGGTTTCAGGGATGTGTTTTCAGGACGGTGTTTTCTAAGACACTTAGTTGATATAATAGTGAGCCCTATGGACAACCACACCAGGAAACTGAGGAGTCTGCCTTCGTAGAAATACTTGAGTAGTGCTCGGTATAGAAGGTCTCAAGCTGCATTTCAAATGCTGAGAAGTAAACAAAATATTGAGTTGCTCAGTAAATGAGTGTTGATTCTTCTTTTTAACTGAATCAGGGAGCAGCCTTGTGGGCAGTAGTAGGATGTAATTCTATAAATAAAAACTTGACCATAATGCATGCGCACAGGGCAAGGGCAAATCAAGGCTCCCAGGCATCTTGCCCGTCATTTCTGGCAATGCCTTTGACATTTGCTGACTTTGGAGTGCTGGATTTTGCAGCTTGGTTTGTCTCTGGGCCTAGTGTCTGTTCCTAACTGTGTAACTAGGAATAGCCTGCGAAACCTGTGACGTAAGGGAGATCCGGAACAGAAAGCTTTTAGAAGTTGTTTTTGACAAGAATCATTGTAGGGTTGAAAAGAAAAGGGTCATACCAGAAGAAAGGTCAGGAGTTTTTGGGTTAAGAACAAATGACTGATATGCCATCATATTTGTAAACTGTGTTTAATCTCTGCTGCGGACAATCCATAATTTATCTGCCACTAAGGAAAAGGAACATGAAATTTCCTTCTCAGAATGAGCAATCTAGTGTGGGAGCTATTCATCAAAGTTTGAATGTCAGAAAGGTCATGGGAAGAGATTTGTAAAATTTTCATAATTCCAGAAATAACCCCTTCGGCATCCAAAAAGAAACTTGAGTGTTTAGGAAAGAACCTTGTGTATCTGATACCATCCTGGGGCAGGGTGGGTTGGCTTTCTGTGATGGATGTTCTGTTCAGCAGGGCTGCATGTTTTCACATACCTCTCCCTTCCACTCTGTGGGAAGAAAGGGGGAGGTAATACGCATATATTTTGTGTGAGACAAGCAGAATTCATTCCCTTTGCTGCTGGTGTCTGTCTTGTTTTCATTTTGCTACTCTGTATGAAAACCAACAGTATACTTTAGAGACCCTGTATTAAACTTGCTGTTAATTAAGCTCTTCAGATAAAATTCTCCCAGCAGGAGATTTTGAGTTGGGAAGATTTAAAATGGAGCTCTCACGCAGAGGCTCCTGCTGTAACATGCTGCATTCTCTGTGAAGGCTCTACATAACTAAAATGTCAGAGGAGCAAGGTATTTATCATCCTGTTTGTTAATATTTTTTCCATTCAGATGTTTTTTACCTTTGTTCAGTTTTCTCATATCCCCTAATTGCCCTTATTTCTAAACACATTCTATGTCAGAATGGTTTTCCTAGTATCTTTTTTTCAAGTTCTAACTCTTAAACTATTTACATCTTATGATTGCAGATAAGAGAAGGAAATGGATTTCAGAGATTTTTTTCCCCCTGGATTAAGTATGTCAAGATGCAGAATACTCAGTTGCATATTATAAATGTCTGTGAACTACCCTTAAAAATTCGACGTTCAAAGACATTGATAGGAGGAACCAATATTATTCCCTTTTTACTGAGTTTTTGCCCCACTCCCGCAAGAGTTTAATTAATCTCTGATCAATATTAAAGCAGGTAATAGCAGAAAATATAAATGTTCTTTCTAAAGGAATAGTAACAGAAGTAACTTCAGTTTCTTTTCGTTAAAAGCAAATCGTGTGGCATTTTAATATACAAAAAGATCACAAAATCATAGGATGGTTTGAGTTGGAAGAGAGCATAAAGGTCATCTAGTTCCAGCCCCCTTCCATTAGACCAGGTTTCTAAAAGCTCCATTCAACCTGGCCAGGAACACTTCCAGGAATGGAGCATCAACAGCTTCTCTGGGCAACCTGTTCCAGTGACTCACCACGCTCGCAGTGAAGAATTTCTTCCTAATACCTGATGTAAATCTACCCCTTGTCCTGTCACTGCATGCCCTTGTAAAAAGTTCTTCTTCAGATTCTTGGGTATAGCATTCATAGGAGGAAACTGATTTCAATTTGAAGTGTTCATGGACAAGATTCAGTTTACATAGAAAAAGCTGCTTGCAAAAATTCCCTGTATTTTACCCCTTCCTTTTTCTTTTCATGTCTATGTTGTTTACAGGTACATGAAGTAATGTGTGCAGTGTCAAATAAAGGAACACTTGCTACATAATTGGTAGGCCAATATAAATTTTTTAGGGAAGTATTTAATTTTAACAGGCAACCTTGCCATAAATAAATAAAAAAATCTGAAACAATGGCCTCCAAAAAAAATCCAGATCAACATTGTGTACATTTCTTCCTACAAGTTTTTTTAATTAGCATTTTGGGTAAGACCTTGTTGATTGCTGATGTAACAAGGTAGGCAGAGACCAGAGGCAATTCAGGAACACCTTAGGGTCTTTCATTCTTGTTATCACTGTAGAAGTAGAATCAGCATGTAACAAGGTTGTTAAAATGTTCTTTCATCCATTATCTAAGGCTATTGATATAGTTCATGTGAAGATGTGAAGTTTTCAGAATAAAAAATTTCATTTCAAACATTTTGAGAATAAAGATCACAATGAAGAAAAAAACCTGTTTTTCTATAGGAATTAAAGTGTGCCTTTGGGGTTTTTTGTTTTGTTTTGTTTAGGTTTTTTTAATAATACTTAGTGTTGCATTAATGTTTTATATTTTGCCTGTTTTGTCAACCATTTCATCTGTCTCCATCCAGTTTCATCTCCTATGTGATATTTCGTGCCATTTTTCCCTTTCTTTTTCATAATATAGAGTGCAGCCTGGCAATTTTGTTCTTCCTGTATAGTGCTGATGTCTGATACTTTTAGCAAAAGATGGGCTCAAATTCAGCAAAGCCTTATGTCGAAAATTGCTTTATAGAAGGGTTGTGAATTTACAGTCGTATGTTAATGCTGTGTAAGTATACATAGAGGACAGATTTAATTGGAGTGATGTTTTGAATTGCCTTGACTGTATGGAAAGTGGCTCTACAAAAGATGAAAACTGCTGTTCTTTGGCTGACAGGAATTAGCAGAGCCCAGGAAGTGCTGTGTAATGGTTTTCTTGATGATTCATAACACATTTATTTTTAACCAAGGAAAAAAATTTACTTCACAACCTGGTGGTGTTTTGAAACACTGTGAAAGAAATCAAAAGTCTCATTCTGGAATATATCACTCCTATTGTAAAGGAGAAATGAATTTAAATTCACTAATCAGAATTTATTTTTATACATTTGGTCTTTTTAATAATTCGGTTCTAAATTTCACTTTATTCTTTTTTGAAGATGTACTTACTTTTTGTTATGGTAGAACATTTTATTTTTAATGAATTTTTGTAGGCCAAAGGATAATATTACTGTTATGACTTGTGGAGTTGTACTGTCAGTTTTACTTCCTCTTACCTGTATCAATGCCTGAGTGCAACAAACTTCCTAGTTTTGAACCAATTGCTGGTTTGGAATAGTTAGTTCTGAGGAGACAAAACCATTTCAGAAATTTTTCTGCTAAGCTTTCTTTGTCAGATGTCCTGTGAGAGAAAAGAATTTCCAGCTTTGCTGTGCTCCGGCCAAATGTATCTTTGATTCTTCAGTGTCCATTTGGATTACAATTAGTACCATGCTATGAAGTTAGGAATGTAAAACCCTCTGTCAGAATGGACTCCCACTGATGTTCAGGCTTACTACCTAGCTAATGTTAGAAGTTGTAAGGTTTTTTATATTGACTTTTCATACATTATTTTTTTCAATAATTTTTTGTAAAATTCCGTCTTGTAGAGGTTTAGATCCACTTTATACAGTGCTTTAATAAAAACAAGTATGACTGTGCCACTACTGGTGCCAAATCTTTGCTTTGATCCTTTTTTTTTTCTGCCTCAGATTTCTCAGATTCTCCTACACTAGCTAGTACCTGTGTCATCCGTCTTTGTTCTTTAGAGATAAACCTTTGAATTAGATTTTGAATTGTTCCATAGCTAAATATAGTTACCTTGGAAACGTTTTAAAGTTTCTTGGGACAATGAGGGTCGAAATACACATATGTATGTATGTGTGTGTACACTTTTATGTATAACGATTTATGCGTATGCATGTGTACATAACTGTGTATGGCATTAGATTCTGAAAAATAGACAAAGAAGTTTAGCAAACTCCTTGGAGCTTGTGAGATTTAGACATGCAGCTATTTTAGAAGAATTTAGAGATTGTTTTAATTCTGTGACTCTGCGTGAGGGAGTGGGGTTTACTGCAAAACATCTTTCGTTCCCTGTTTTGCCAAGGCAGCTGGCCTGTTATGGTGAACAGTCAAGATTCTTATCATTCTACACAATCCAGGTATCTAATGTTAGTTAGAAGTCCTATAATCTTGGCCACCACCTTTGAAAGCTTTACTAGAAAACCGAGAAGATTAGAAATCTTACTGTTTCTGTATCTAAAAAGTTCTTTGAGTTTGGATGATATTTAACATAACGTGTTGTGCTGTATTTGGTGTATGCTGTTTCTGTGCCAGGTGTGGGATTGACAGCTTTTCTGATTGTTCTGGTAGTAGCATGATGTAATGTTGTGCTGAGAGTGAAATTAGTGTTATTTATAATGAACATTTCTCCTGAGCTCTTAGTAGTTGTACTTAGTAATACCATGAGTAAAAATAACATTTTTGAAGTGGTTTTGAGGTAGGAAAATGAAATATTGAGGAGAAATGATTACTTAATGGTTTACTGCTTTAAAATAATGGCTGCTATTATAGCTGGATTTTTTCAAATTGATGTGAGACAGCACCAAGCAAATGTAGTACTAGAAAAAAGACCTTAAATGCTGTTTGTGTTTTGTGTTGGCTCTCTACTAGGGATGACCTTCATGCTCAGTGAGAGAATATCAAAATGAGTGGCTGTAGAAACCCTTGCAAAGCCTTGGCAATGATTGAATATGAAAATAGATATCAAAAAGAATAGTAAACTACCTAGGTTTGGGGGAGATGTCTTTGTTTCAGCTGAGACAGTGATGTTTGGTTACTGTTACCAGGAGAGAGAGATGATCTTTCTAATGATCTTTAATGCACCCCTGCAGCTGTGGGTATGGTACTTTTCTCTCCCATGCTCCAGTTCCAGTGTTTCATGGACTAACCTCTGATTTCGTCCGGTTTGCTAACGCAGCAGAAAGTGCCTTTCCGCAGCCCTTTTGGTGGGTGAGGGAGCTGCAGCCTCCCTCCTTGGGAGGCTGGCACAGGGTGCTCAGTGGGACTGCACAACGGGACTGCACAGTCGAGGGGTGTGTGGGCAGAGCAGGACTAATTGACTCCTTCTGTCACGTGGAGTCCTACCTTTGTCTGTAATCTCTGTGCTTTTTCATACTACACTGCAGTCATTTTCCAAATACACCCTGCATTCAAGTTCTAATTTTGCACATTTCAAAACCTTATTGTTAATCTCTCCCACCAAAGCTGCTCTGCAAGAGATGAGATCTCATTGATCTCTGCCCCATGGGCTTGTTTTTAGCGCTTGCAGATTTTAGACCTCACCTTTTAAACGTATCTCTTCCTGCTTGTACATTTTAGTGACTTAAAATTCTTTTTACTGAAGTTGGACTTCTTAGCCTTCGTATTTTGCATAATACCTTATCAATATGCTTATTGTAACTTATAAATCCTCTGAATGAGTTTCTTACAAGCTGCACAAATCCTTTCTTGTGAAGCTTTCGGTACAAAATTTTAACATAATTTTCTGCTTCAAGTCCTGGTTGATCTTTTTTTTTTTTTTAATCACATGCCTCTGTTAATCTGGGGATTAGTATTGGTTTCCTATAAATTAAACAATTTAGATGAGGATAATTCTTTTGGCCAAAAGTAGTTAAATGTGCAGCTTTAATATTATTACTAAAAGTTTCTTACAGGCAAAATTTTGCTATTTTTATTCAAGTTAATCATTATTAAGAAGATTATTATTTAATATCAGGGAACATTTTCCAGGTTTTCAGGAGTTCATCAAGAGCATATTTTTATCTCTTAGCAAAAAAGTGGGAACTTAAATAACTGTAATCAAGTCCAGACTTTTCGTAACTCACTTTAATTGCTAGATGACAGAGATATTGACTTTTATAGTTGTTCCTTTTGAGGTAATTTTCAGGATCCATCACTTCCTGTAGTCTTTAGCTTGGTTTATAATTGTGTGGATCCTGGTTTATATTGTGCATGATTTAGTTTATGTTATGAATATGTACTACAAATAAGTTAGCTGAGAAAATATTTTTATCTTTCTGTCCGTTTTTTTCCCTCTGTATAAAATTAGGTTTAAACAGCTGTTTCCAGTGAATCTAATTTATATGTATTTTTAAATGAAAGTTGCTTCATAAGAGTCCTTTTTAATAAATTAGGGTCTTTTAGTGTATTAGTAATCTAGGATCAGTAATCTGCTTTTAGAAAGTGTACTAATTTGAGAGAAAATCATTGAAGCAGGCCATCAAATAAGAGGGTCAGCGCTTCATGTTGGCTTTTTGACTTACGCATGGAAAATTTAAATTGCCAAAGCAACTGTGGTAAAATGTGATTGCGTTGGCAAAAGCAATGGATTATGCTTTTCAAACATTTCTCACTCCATTCTCCTCTAACACGTAAACTTTGTCTTTTAATTTTAGTGGGTCATTCTGCTGTTGTGAGCTCCTGCTGTGATTTAGGTGAGGTAGAGATTTTTGGCAATCCTGAGTAGAATAAGGGTTTGGGACACTGTGCAGGTCTTTTTACAAAAGGTGTGGGACCTTGAACTAGGAAATGTAAGCTGTAATTCTGGATAGGACAAGAAGCAGGAATTTCTTGGTTAGTTTTTATGGTGAAGGAATCCAACTAAATGTGTTTGTCACTTCATTGTAATTGATTTTACACATTTTTGTAAATGTCGTTATTTCACCTCAGTTGACGAGGAAATGTAGAAAGAATCATGCCAGGAGATAAGACTTCCATTCTTAGTTTGTCTTTGTACTTCTTTAGTTCTTTCTTTAAAAAGGCATTCTAAAGCCCTTTTTTTTTTTTTTTTTTGGTCCTTGAGACAAATTCAGAGTTCTATATTTTTCAGAATTGGTTTCACAAATGCAGTTATTGACTACTAGTCATATGGTAACATATAGCTAATTTCATAGTTTTATTACAAAAAACTTCCTACTTAATTTCCGGTTTAATATGCTGGGTTTTTTCATTTTTCTGGATTATCGTTCCCATAGTAGAGCATGACATTCTCTCTGGGTTTCTCTCACGTAAGACAGGGACTTTTGCACTCCTTTTCAGGGTCTTTTTAGCTTTTTCTCAAGTTTTTTATTTATGCTGATCTGTTGTTTCTTGGAAGCAGAGGCAAAGCATTTGTTTGATGCTATCTTTGATTTTTGTATGGCATGAATGCACATTTTTCTGGTTTGGATGAGGTTTGGGTTTTGGTTGCGTGAGTTTGGTGGGGTTTTTTGTTGTTTGTGTTTGTCTAGGTTTGGTTTTTTCTGTTTTTCAAATAAAAAAAAGAGTGACAAAATTGTACTTCTTTGTACTAATTCAAACATTTATTTGAGCAGTTGTCTTTTTAAGCAAGTAATTTTGACTTCCAGGATGTAAATGCCTTCCCTCAGCATTTCTGTTGAGCTTCTATTCAATCCTGGCAATTTTCCTGAGGTTTTTCTTTGCATAGTTAGTTTTGGGCACCTGTCTCCCTCTCTGCCACCACCCCAGCCAGATAATTTTTGTGCTTTTTGAGTTAAGAAATGACAAAGCCTCCTTCAAATCCAGTTTTTTCTGTTCTCCAATTCTACTCTCTTTGTTCTTCTGAGTTGTTTGGGGGAAAGGGATGGGGAAGTACCTAGTTACTGACTGGTATACTATCCTTTTATTGAACTTCAGTATTAAAAAAGTTGATTCACTTTAATATCAGTTTATTTCCTATTACTTGCTCCTCTGTAAAGCCCTTCCTTTTATGCTAAACCAGATTTTAATTAACATTGCTTCCCTGTTAGGTCAGTGCTTTTTCACTGAAGAATTCTTAATCTTTCAGGGATGCTGCTGTTCAGTGGTTTTTGTCTCTTTGTGAAGATAGTCTTTCTGAGATGATACTTTTGTTCTGTTATCCTCTATTCATCTCCCAGACTACTTACTGCAAATAGTAGCACTGTAACTAAAATCTTTTTCAACTATGATTTTCCTAACTCTGACCAAAGCTAATTCTGCTTTATCCAAGGAATCTGTATTTTCGGTAGGGAAGACATTATTAATGTGCTTCAGTATCTAACTGGCTTTACTTTTGCTTTACTTTTCTGAATACTGTCACCATTCAGCTTTGATGTGGATATTCCGCTATATTTTTCTGTAGTATTTTTAATGTGCTGAATTTAATGTCTGGAACCATGTTTCTAATTTTTCATATTGTGTCTTCCAGACTTCATATATTCAAGTGCAAATGTCTGTTGTTGCTCTCTAACTTCTCCTGAAAGAGTCAGTTCAGGTGCTGTTCTTTCATGAATGCTACTGCAGTGACTACAGCTCCTATCCAGATTGGATCCTCTGCTGTCCTTGTAGCTAGAGAACCTTCAATCCTCTGCTGTTTCTGTGTATCCAGCTTCACAGGGGTGTAGAAATCAGAACTCCAAGATCCAAAATCTTCTAGGGTACTGAGTTCATGGAAAAACTGGTTTAAACTTGTTAAGTTTAAGCTTGTACAAAATAGGAAGTTTCCATATTCCCTTCCAAATGCCTCTGTTACACAGTTTTGCTCCTGTTTGTAGAATTACACATAAATTAGCCTAAAGTGGTTTGGTTGATTTGCCTATATAAAATATAAATATATAAATATAAAAATATAAATATATAAATATATATAAAATATATATAAATAAAATATAAATATTTTATATAGGTAAATCAACCTAATATAATACCTATATAAAATTAAAAAAATATAAAATACCTATATAAAATAAAAAGCAGTTCAACTTGCTTAAAATCCTACCTTTAACTAAAACGATACCATTCTGAGTGTGAATGAGATGATTAAAATCCAAAGTGCAGTTGACAGTGTCTTTCCATTTGCTTTGTTAGACCAAGTTAAAAATGAGAGACAGAGCAATTGTTGCTAAGGTTGAAATAATACAAAAAGCTAGTCTGAGTGTCGCCTGTATAACACATAAAAGTCTTATGATATGAGGATTTTTATTAAGCCTATTTTCGTACACTTTGTCAGGATAACACTTGCTGGTCATTTTCATTATTGACCCAGTTTACTCAATATCATGTCATTTAACAAAACAGTAGTGGTCGTGTGCAGATAGTTGCTAACAATACTTCAAATTAAAAAAGAATCTTGATAACTAAGGATTGTTTGTCTCTTGAATGTTTGCATTTCTTTAGGGATCCTATTTTCCTTTTCTGAAGCTCGAGGCCATACAAGGGCATATATTTTTGTATGGCATTCATCATTCACTGTACTGCTGGGGTTTAGTGGGTTTCTTTTTTCCCATTTCAGACTTTGCCATTGATTGCACAGTCGCAGAGTGAGCTGCAGGGCAGAAAGGGAAATGTACTTTTCTGTCACTCAGAATTTGCTTTTGTTGGAGAAGGAAGCAGTGCTGAAAGGAACAAAAGTGAAGCATTCAGTCAGTGCTGCATTGAAAATGCCTTCCCCCAAAAAATGATTCTTCTCTCTTTTATTATTTTAGGTTTATAACACTGGAATACAGTTCTCTCCTGCCAGATTGAGATAATTGAAACTAAAGGAGTTACAATGTCCTTCTGTATAAGGAGCCTCTCAGGTGTGGTCTCTGTAGTTGTTTCTCTGTTAAGCAGAGGGAATGGTCCTCTGGCTGGAGTCTGCAGTGTTGGAGCACTGAAGTGTTGTCAGGTGCTGAGATAGTCTCATTACCTAACTAGGAAGAAAAAGAGTTGTTTTCAGTTTTATTTATAAAATAAATAAAAAGCATCCTGATTATGAGGATGTCTTCTGAAAGTTTGACTTCATCACGAACACAAGACGCTCTGTACACAAGACTCTTCAGTACTGACAGTGGGACTTGATCTGCTTGCAGGAAAGGGCCATGAATTAAGGAAAGCTATTAGTTTTGATGGAAGGCGTTTTGGTGCTTCCCAGCTCAGATGGTCAGTAATCTTCACTGCTTACTCCATTTGTAGTCCTGCTCCAGTGTTAATCCTTTTCCAATTTAGAGGTGTTTGTGTCATCTTAAAGATGACACTGAGCATTTGGCATTTGGATTAAGCTCGTGTGATTCATTCTGTTTGCTGGAGTTGATTTAATCAACTCATACAGGCGTTGGGAACAAATACAGATTTGTCCAGTTTCTTAAGTAAAGATTTCTAATAGTAAGTGCCAGAGAGACTGACTTGGAGATGTGCTTTTCTTGCAAATAGAAGGTGCAAAATGCCTGATGTTTGTATTCAGGATTTGAAGAAAGAAAGTGAAAAATAAAGGAAGTTTGACAATTTAGGAATTTTTTTACCCATAGAATCATAGGATTACTTTATAATTTACTTAAGCCTAAAAATGATATAGTTATTGAAGTATTAGCAATAATGATATTATGTAATATGGAGAATATCTATTAACTCTTACAATTTAACTGTTGTTCTTTCCCAATAAAATTTCAGTTCTACTAAGTAAACTCATCTTACAGAAAATATTTTTGTTTGACACAAGAAGAAATTGCAGACTAAATAAATTTTATGTTAAGTAGCAACCGCATTCATATAACACCAACACTTTTTTCATTACCTGACTGTCAGAGGAGTGCTATGTAACAAAATCAGCAACAAAAAGAAGAAGGAAAGTGAAACTTTCCTTATTGTTACAATGGTAATGGTAGAATTTGCTTTATACACATCTCTGCAGATGACCCGACCTATTTTAACTTTAATAATTATGTTTTGAAGAGGCTGAGTGAAATTGGGATTTCTGTTTGAAAAAGTTTGTCTGCAAAATTCTGAAGAGTTCAAGAGTAAAATACTCGAAGGGCTAGGGATTTTTATGTACTTTGGATTCTTTCTTTAATCAGTCATCTCAATTATAATGGGCTGCAAGCATTGCTTAATAACGCCTGTTCATATTATCTATGAGCGTCTGTTGCTTTCCTTTAAAGTTCAGTGCCACTACATGGTACTTACTGTGCTGGAGTCAGTCGTGTTGTGTGTCTCAAATTAAATAGAGTTATCTGACTTTTCCCTATTCAAAGTTTTTCTTTATTGTAGCTGTGTTTAACTGAAGATGATTTCAGATCTTTGAAAGCTGCTGATCAACTATTTATTAACAATCTACAATAAGAGACAGACAAATCTAAACGATTAGACCCAGATATTTTAAAAACAATCAACCAACCATCTCACTTCTCACTCTAGCATGTTTTTTGCTCTTCATTTTCTCCTCGGGAGGGCATCGGTCTGGTCTGTTTCCTCACTCCCTGGAACATTTGTGTCAGCACAGTGGAAATGACTAGGCTAGCTGAGAGGAAGAAGAACTTTATTTGGCACCATCCACAAAAGTTGCTGTCAGCATGGTTGTGATGGAGGAAACTACTTTGGTATGTATGGACTATTGTGACTCCTCATAGCAGCAAATAGGTAATATCTGATTGCTTCAAGGCTCAGATACTGAAATTCAGAAAGTCTGGGACTTTTTTTTGAATCAACTTTCTTGGAACATACATGTTTCTCAGTATCATTCACTACAAAAAGGAGAATCCAGGTATCTCAATAATTCTCAAGAAACTTCTTTACCCCAGGACTTTGAAGGACTTTCCTCAGAGTTACTGTCTGCAAAAGTTGACAGAAATGTGCTGACTATATTTGGAAAGAAATTATTGGTAACATATCTGTCAACATCAGGTTCCTATTAAATATTTTTGAACACCAGTTCTTTTCTGAAGCTGAATGGTATTATTATATAAAATAAGATTACTCTGTATAAAGGACAAACACTTTATCTGGTTGGGAGGAACTGAAATACTTCTGGTTTGATATATTTCTTAAATTTTTGTAACCATAGTATTTTTTTAATGAAACAACTAATAATCAGCGTAGCAACATAGGGAGTTACTATTTTAAGTCTTCTTCCTTTCTTTCCCATCTACTGTATTGTTTAAGCCAAGCAGTGTATCCTGTTAGTAATTATTTGTATTTCAGTATTACCTGGAGTTTCCAGATGATTTGCTTGCTGCTTAGACAGTGTTTTTTTTCTACAGTAGAGTCCAATATCATCATCAGTGTTCATTGGCAGCAAAAAGTCCCCCAATAAAAATAAATAGCTGGGGGGAACTTTTATAGTCATATGGAATTTGACAAACAATTCTGTCTTAAATGTGTCCTGGATAGGTGCACACTCCAAAAAAGCAGAGAAATAATAGAGAGGTGAATTGCCTTTGCTCAAGGTCATGCAGCAGATTGCTGGGTGATACAGGAAGGCAACTTTACTGATTCCTAGTCTCTGGTCCTATCCGCTGAACTGTATCTGACCTCTGTTGTAATGGACCTTTCTTAGGTTGAGCCATCTCCTTTTTGAAAGAAAATAAAATATTATTTCATCAACAAAAAATGAAGTGCAGTGCACATGTTTGCCATCCTTCAAAAGAGACAAAAGATGCAAAGATGAATTTTGTATTTAGCAACAGTTGAAGGATACACTATTGTTTGTGCAATACTCTTTTGGTCTCCAGAGATTCTTTCCTAAGCATATAAAGGCTGAGGAAGTGAAGGCATTGGCATGGTGTCGAAGCAGCTGCAGAGGGTTGGCTAAGCTACAAGCATGTGAGTGCAGAGTAGGTCAGAAAATAAGGAATGTTGCTTTGTTTTTTTGAAAGAATATATAGCTTTAGCTAATTTTAGAATGATTATTTTAATGTCATACACAAAACAGGGATGACTGCACTGTAGGGTTGCAGTATAGCGCATAAACAATTGGGGGTTTTATGCCATATATTTCCAAAATATTTTCAGTATTTTTTTTTTGTAATCTAGACACTTTCTTATACCAGTTTGACTCTAATAGGCCAACTCTGGCCAGTAATGCTGCCAAGGCCTGAAGTTTACACTTCACTTACTCCTGTTGACTTCCTTGCTGTAGCGATTTCTGGTTTTTTTACTTAAGTCTTTTATGAAGGAGAAATATGCCTTAAAATTATAAATTTTTAAATTGTGATTAGAGGTTTAAGGTTTAATTTACTTCTTCAGTACCATATGAGAAGCACCTTGCAAGGTTTTTGACAAGAACAGCGTGCCAGCTTTTTGAGGAGAACCGTAAGGAAAAAACAAAGCTGTTGCTTTGGGCATCAAGTAGTCAGTGAAGAAATAGTAAAAATAAAATAATAAAGGCTTTGCTGCTGTTCAACTTTCCCTCTTAAAAACATCCTTTTTTTTTTGCTTTTGATTCATCAGTTATTAAAACTGTACCATTTTTTGCTCTATTGTAGTTTTTAATATAACTCGTGCTTTTCTGGGAAATTTTCTCTTTATACACTGATGCTCTTGACTGTGACAATGGTAACTGGGATTCAAGGAAACTCTGGCTTAAAAGCTAAGAATAAGAATGCAGATCATTTAATTTATAGATCTCCGTTGTGTTAAGGTGCTCCTTTTGCTAATTTTAGTATCTAGATAGATATTGCAAGGGAAACTGCATTGTGGACTACTTCCTACAGGTGTTTTATTTTTTTTGTCATTTGTATACATGTTTCCAGAAACAGAGAGAAGGGTTTAATAGAGTAAGAATTAATTAAATGCTCCCAAAGATTGGATTTATATTGGCACTAGGTTCCATTCCAGTCGGTGCTTATCATGTTCCTAAATGCTGGGGTTTTTTCTGGGACCTTATATTAGTGTAGGACAGGCTTGCAGGACAAGTGTTTACATTTTTTTAGGTTACAGATCAAAACGCAGCTGAAGATGCTATGAATAATTATTACTGCTGTTGAGAAACAGCAGTGATATTTTTCACTGTTGAGAAACAGCAGTGGGTTCATGTTCGAAGAGGGAGATTTGTGGTGTCCTGAGAATGCTCAAAGTGAGTTGATCATACCCTCTGCATAGTGCATGAGCCTGAAACAGAAGCCTGGCAGTCGTTCCTGGTTGGCAGATGTGGGCTGTTCCATTTTAATGACTTTCCACTGTTCTAACAGTCTGAAAAATTGCAGAGAGCTCTTAGTATTTCTCAGTGTCTGTGTGGAATTGGACACCAATAACAGGGCTCATATCCACTCATGGCTATGAATTTTAATTCAAGAATAGTTGCATTAAAAATCTATTGGGGGAATGGATGCAGCTATACTAGCAACTTGATATTTGCCATGCTGCTTGCTATTTTAAGGCTGGTAGCTTTTCTGAATGGAATAACTGCACTCCCAGCTCTTGCATGTTTACTTCTATTCCCTCCAGCCCTAGTCTTTTCTGCATGTTTTAAACAAGGTTGTTAGTATGTATTTGGGACACAGAATATGAATGTTGTATTGCAATCCAGGACAAAAATGTAATGTTTGGCATTTTAATTAACATAAATTTAAAATAGGAGTTTCTCTCTAGATTGGAGTGTGGATTAGGATAATGTCTGGTTTTCATGTCGTGTAGTCTTCAGTCCTTTTTTCATCCTTTCAGCAAAATTTCATTAGAATCTTCTGTATTCTAGTAAGCTTTGACTTCATAAACAACAGAACAGAAATGTGTCTGACAAAGCATCAAATATGAGAAAAGAATGGAAGTGGTCTAACAGTGAGAATGATTTGTTTTATTGCTTTAACAGGGGCTTTAAAAAATAAGCAAGCATGAATGGAATACTCAGTTCATTGAGAAGTTTAGTTGCCTGACAGTGCTTCTGGACTTCAATTTGTGCACTTATTCACAGTGATATGAGGAATTATTTGGTGCGTTCATCATAGCACTGAACCTTTGAGGGTTTGATCTTCTTCAGGCTAATAAGGCACGAGGTAATATGTTATTGCTCAATAGATATGAAAAATGAAGTTTTGTTTTGGCATGTAAGAGAGCAAAATAATTGCTTTTGGAGGAAGGAGTGCACATTATGTTATTTAAGCTTATAATGTAAAGTTCAATGGACCTGATATTAGATTTACAGCTGTATTTTTGATTTAAGACTGCTTGCATGACTGTCCATTCTTCTTCTGGTTTTTTTTTTCTCTTCAGAGAAAACAGTATTGGAATAAAGAATTCTATACTTCAGTTGTAAAATAGAGTACTTTCCTATGCTTTGAGAGGAAAAGATTTTTTTGTATACCTGTGAAGAAACAGAATCATGTGCTCCTGCTCTGTCCTTTATTTGTAAATAGAAATTGCTTACTCTGCTGCAATGCGTGTTACACTTTGCTTTGTCATTGATTCATTGTGAGCATTAGTGTAATGTTAATAGCTAGGAGCAAGATGCACCAAGACCTGTCTTTTCTGAACACATGCAGACAGAAAATGCTATAAATCCCCATTACATTGCACCTTTCTATAGAAAAACTGTTCAGACATGAAAGCGTGAACTTGACAACTCCTGAACTTTGTTGTCATGTAAGGCACACAGGAAGGAGGAGCAATACGTTGGGCATTTACCCTTTCATTTAGTGCAGCTGTTTGAAATCGCATAATCAGCACTCTTCTTAGTTTCATGTAGCTTATCTGTTTGAATGTAGCATGTTCTGCGAACCTGAAAGGTAAGCTTTTCCATGGAGAATAGACATAATCAGAGAATAGGTTGGAAGAAGGCTGATGAGCATTACCAAACTATGCATTTTCTTCCTGGTTATGGTCTGTGTATGAAGCCAGTCATTGATCCAGGGTAGCAGCTGCTCTTTAAGTTGTTGCCAGTATCATCAGATAAATGGAAACACTGGTGGGGTGTAGTGAAAGCTGCAGCTCCCCTGGTAGTGTAGCATTTGGAGCTGTTGGAAGGGCCCGAGCAGCCTCTGTTCTGTGATGCCCAGAGTCCAGCCAGGAGAGAGCCTGATGAACTTGGGAGAGACTGGCCAAAGACAGCAGAAAACCTGGTTAAAAACGGAAAACACCAGGTTGAGCTCATGATACCGGTACTTGAAGGACTCAGTGAAATAGGTTGCACATCACTGATTTACATTTAGAGGTGGTTCACTACAAGAGATATTGCCTGTAACATGATGCTTTCTACAGCCAACTGCTTCTTTTTTTTTTTTTTTTTTTTTTTTTTTTTTTTTTAATAGGATAGTGGTCTTTCATTGGTTGCTGCAATCTTTGTTTTATTTTAGCTTCTGTGCAATTGTTTTAGGTATTCAGAAGATTTCCATTTTTATTTAACTTCGTGCCCTGCTGGTTTCCTGTTTGTGTAAAACGCCAGGAGTTGGTGCGGTATATTTACATGGTTGAGAGTGTCTGGAGGAATTGTTTTTATATCAGCATTTGAAACTGGAAGGTGGACAGCAGAACATGTTTAACAGTGGAAAGATGGAGAATAAATCTTGTGTTGCAATTCCTGGGAGTATATTCTGGGAACAATGAGGTAACTGAGCTTTGCTCTGATTTTTATGGCTGACTTGTCTTAGAGAGAGAGTTCACATCATTCCACTTGCAAAATTGTCTACTGGATGTCTGTATAAATACTGGCAAATAAAGTATTCTTTCAGGGGACTGGGGATCACATCATAGATAGGTACTAACAAGCTGCATAATTGAAATGTTAGGGAAAAAATTGAAGTTTACAGGGGCAGTGGATGTAATAAAGACCTTTTTTTTTCTTCACCTTCTTGTGATAGTTTTTAGGAGTTTTGGCAGTCTGACAAAAATAGACAAATGTTAAATTGAAGAGGTAAATTATGCTTTCAAAGAAGGATAGCAGTAACACCCTGTGGTTATTTTCCTTCCCTACCTGAAATTCTGGTTCAATTTACATAAAAATTGGGAGTTGTGGTAATTACTGGACAAAATTGCAGTATCAACTTAATTGGGAAAAGGCTTGAAAATTTTAATGACATAGTAGAGGGATAAATGTGCATATGAAAAAAAATTAAAACTGTGTGGGAATTCTAAATAAAATGTTTTTAAGGAACAATGGAAAAACTAGGCATTTCTTTGTTTATCTTACATTGAGGTCATGTTTATGCATTAGCACTCAAAATATTTAGTTACTGTACAGCAGCTAACAGTAAAGTAACTGTGGTTTTTAAGTGACTGACATTTGTATGAAGAACATAATTCTTTTAAATGTGGACATTTTTTTGCTCTTGAGCTTGCTACAGAACCTTCTATGATACCCTCAACTTAACAATTAATGGATGATTTTAATCTTTAGTTTTTAGTTTTTGAAGTAAGATTTCTGTGATAGTTTTCATTGTGTTTTTCTGCAGTGTATTTTTCTTGATGTAGTTGGTTGAAGAGAAAATATGCTGGAATATGCTTTTCTTATTTAAACAGGTGATGTAAATCACAGAATTGATATGTGGTGGAAATAAATTTTGGTGAATTATACAAGTGTTCAGGAAGAGAATAATGGAATTAATAATTTCAGTCAGTGTTTTTTCTTAAGGGGAAAATGCCTGTGCATGATGTGTTTGTGGAAATACAGAGGAAAGCATAATATATTAAAGCCACTGATTTTCAATTTGAACATGCTTATCTAGGTTTGATTAGTATTTAATATAAAAGTGTATAAAGAGCGTTTTAATTGTCTTCCCAAAAAAGGAAAAATTCAGACAAAAGTATTTCAATACTCAAACAGTGCAATCTTTTCTGCACACATCCCTATCCCTAAAGACAATGAAATAAATAATTAAATAATTAAATAAATGCTGTGACAGTGCTAAACTCTGGTGATTCAGAAACAATCTTTCAGTGTAGAGTATTTCTTAAACTTCCATGCCTGGACTTGTGTGACTCTACACCCAAATCTCATTTCTAATGCAAAACCGTAAAAGGCTATTCCTAGCAAATTGCATTGCTAACCCAAATATTTGCAGTGGTGATGCTTTCTCTGTAGATGAAACACTGTGTGTTTTATGTTTTCCATGAAATAAATGATTTGCCTCAAGCTGGTCTTGCAAGCTGATATATTTAAACTGACCCATTTTTAGATATGGAGACCTGGCACTGCTTGGAACCATGAGTGCCAGTTAGTTGTTGGGGGTTTTTGATCTGAAGTGGCCTGCAATATGCCAGTCTGCCTGTCCAGTGAATGCGTGGTCTGGGATAAGAGAACTTGCGTGGTTACTGTGAAGAGGCAGTAGGAGAAAGCAAAGGATGCCATTTCAGGTAAAACTCTGCCAGCGCTTGTGGACACCCACGGCTGTGAAGTTACTACTGACAGGCCTTTTGGGCCTTTGAGAAGGATGATCAAGTTGCTAAATTGCTCAGCTCTGCTTTTGGGGAAGAGGAGGTAAAACTCTCTTAGTTTTATCCTCCTTCTTGCTTTATGTTCCCAGCGGCTTTATTTATAACAATGTGATGTACACTTTTGGTATGTAGTGTGGGCAGGATCATCAGTTCTCCACATTTTTATAAGTAAAGGAGCCTTAGGAAGTGCTGTATCTGTATCTGTTTTTCCATGGACGTGTAAAGGCTTCTATTATAGTGTATTCCACTGAGAAGTTAAGATTTTGTTTTTTTCCCTGTATTTTACATGAAATTTCATTTGTGTGTTTTATACCAAAGACTGAAAGCCGGATAGCCCCTCTGTAATCCAGGAGGAAACAGTCACCTGCTGAGCCAGTTGGATCCTCACAAGTCTATGGGACTTGATGGGATCCATCCTAGGGTGATGAGGAAGCTGGCAGAAGAGCTCGCCAAGCCGCTCTCCATCATTTACCAACAGTCCTGGCTCTCTGGGGAGGTCCCTGATGATTGGAAGGTGGTGAATGTCACACTGATCCATAGAAAGGGCTGCAAGGAGGACCCGAGAAACTACAGGCCTGTCAACCTGACCTGGCAAGGTTATGGAGCAGATTATCCTGAGTGCAATCACACAACACCTACAAGATGGAAAAGGGATCAGACCCAGCCAGCACGGGTTTAGGAAGGGCAGGTCCTGTTTGACCAACCTGATCTCCTTTTATGATCCCAATCTGATCCCCTGGTGGATGAAGGGAAAGCTGTGGATGTGATGCATCTGGGCTTCAGTAAAGGCTTTGACACCACCTCCCACAGCATACCCCTGGAAAAGCTGGCAGCCCACGGCTTGGACAGGGGCACTCTGTGCTGGGTTAAGAACTGGATGGAGAGCCAGGCCCAGAGAGTGCTGGTGAACGGGGCTGCATCCAGCTGGCAGCCGGTCACCAGTGGTGTTCCCCAGGGATTGGTGCTGGGCCCAGTCCTGTTTAATTTCTTTATTGATGATATAGATGAGGGGATTGAGTGTACCATTAGCAAATTAGCAGATGACACCAAGTTGGGGAGGCGTGTTGATCTACTGGAAGGCAGAAGGGCTCTGCAGAGGGACCTGGACAGACTGGAGAGTTGGGCTGACTCCAATGGGATGAGGTTCAACAAGGCCAAGTGCCGGGTCCTGCACTTTGGCCACAATAACCCCCTGCAGCGCTACAGGCTGGGCACAGAGTGGCTGGAGAGCAGCCAGGCAGAAAGGGACCTGGGGGTGCTGATTGACAGGAGGCTGAACATGAGCCAGCAGTGTGCCCAGGTGGCCAAGAAGGCCAATGGCATCCTGGCCTTAATCAGGAACAGTGTGGCCAGCAGGAGCAGGGAAGTGATCCTTCTCCTGTACTCAGCACTGGTGAGGCCACCCCTGGAGTGCTGTGTCAAGTTCTGGGCCCCTCAGTTCAGGAAGGAGATGGAGGTGCCAGAGCAGGTCCAGAGAAGAGCAGTGAGGCTGGTGAAGGGACTCATGTGCAAGTCCTCTGAGGAGAGGCTGAGGGAGTTGGGATTGTTTAGTCTGGAGAAGGCTCAGGTGAGACCTCATCACTCTCTACAACTCCCTGAGAGGAGGTTGGAGCCAGATGGGCATTGGACTCTTCTCTCAGGCAACCAACAGTAGGACAAGAAGGCATGGTCTAAAACTCTGCCAGGGAAGTTTAGGTTGGGTATTATGAAGAGATTTTTTACGGAGAGAGTAATGAGGTGTTGGAATGGGCTGCCCAGGGAGGTGGTAGATTCACTGTTCCTGGAGATTTTTAAGATGGGACTGGATGTGGCAGTGGGCGGTGTTGGATCAACAGTTGGACTTGATGACCTCAGAGGTCTTTTCCAACTCAGTTGATTCTATGATTCTATGACTTGCAATATGGGAATTTGCAGAGGGGAAAAATATTTAAAAAAAAAAGTCTAGAGTTAAGTGAGCAGCTGTGTTTAGCTACCTACCAGGTTAAACCATGACAATAAGACAGTGGATCTGTTATTCCTAAGCTCATATGACTATGTGTGGGACTTCATTTTAAGGCTAATAGCAACTGAATGAATCTAGAAACAACAGTTGAACTTCATCCTGCCTTCTGTGTGTTCCTACCTGTTCACTGACACTCATCAACTGTACAGTGAGTGAAGTTGTCCAGGAAACTGATCAAACAGAAAATGAATGGTTTTGGGTATTTTGGTTTTGTTTTGTTTTCCAGAAAAGAGAAGAGGTTGAAAACAATTCCTCTGTTTTAACTCAGTGTGTTAGCCAGCTTATTTGTGCTATATCGGGGAAGAGACAGTAGAGTGTGACCAGTGTAGGAATTGCATTTACAGACCTTTGCCTTTTAGCAAGAGCTAGGGTTTGCATCTAGCCTTTAGATCTTATAAATAGTGTAGGGTGAAAACAAAATATGGCTCATTGAAAGCTTGAAGCTGGCAGCAGCTTACTTTGGTGTGCTTCAGTTTCCAGAGAATCCTGTGAAAAATCATCTAGAAGCTCACACTCCTTGAGGGACTTGCTCGTGACGTAAGGCTTTTCCGCTTTTTTTGTCCTATTTTCATTTCTGTTCATTAGTACTTGGGATTAACCTGATGGTCTAGTTATAAAATCACCTAACAGGAAATAATAAGAAATAATAAGGAAGTAATATGAAGCACAACAGGAAAGAAAGTGTTTGAGCTGTTTAAAAAAAATGGTGAGTTTATGTATTTAGTGGAATTCATTAATTGGTAGTTGTATACTATGAAAACCAGACCTTGCACTGTATGCAAAACTGGAAAATTCAAGTACGAATATCTTTTTGACTTTTCAAGTAGGTATTCAGAGAACAGAAACAGCAATAAAACAAGACTTTGATTTGCTGCATGGTTGGAAGCCATGTCTTTTCTGAGTTTCTTTTGAGGATATGGCATACTTGCATTGACCTTTAATAAAGAAACCAATTATTTGATAAGATTCAGGCACTCAAGGTAGAGTTTGGTAGGCATTCCTCATTTTCTCACTACCTTGCTTGGAAATTTCTGGCACCCAGATGGTGTAATCAAATTTTTAGAAATTGTGTTTTTTAAAACAAAGACATTCCTTCTTTGTATAACAAAGCAGAATTTAATTGCCCTTGTAGGAGCTTCTGTAACCACATCTGTTTTGCAGACAGGTTCATTTTGCATTATGCATTCCATTTATCCCAGCTTTGAAGTTTGACAGCGAATCATTAGAGTTAATTCATGTAGCAATAAAAACTGGGAGGTCACACAAGGCTGTTACTTTGATTGTTGTAAATCTGCTTCATTAAACCCTTAAGACCTTTACTCATAGAAGAGAGTTTGTGGTTAACTTCTACAATGTCATAATCAACGCTGCTTTTTTAGCTTCATCTAAATTCCTACATCTAAATCCAACCAGTGAAAATCTGATCTCAATGGTAATGCACTGCAATTTGATCGTGTCAGTGCTGCAAGGTGTTCCACTGAACACTTGCAAGTTTGAGCAGAGGACAAAGAAGTTCCTGCAGTATTTCATTCTTGAAATTGCTCATATGTTTGGACAGTAGCTTGAAAGACCAAACTGCAGAGGGTTTCCACATGAAACTTTGAAGACCAGTTGTTGAGCTTTTACTGCTTAGGGTAATATTAATCTAATTTTATTTTGTACTAGGTTCCTGAAGTACTTAATTCATTAAGAATCATGCTGTTCAGTAATCTGTGTGGTTTCATTGTAATAATCTTTTTTTGTAAATAATCATTTCTAAGTGCTGGTGGAGGCGAGGACCACTTAAGTACACACTATAATTACTCTTAGTCTATATGTATTTCCACTTAAAAATTATTTTTAATTAATTATAAGTGGAGTTACCCACAAGCAATATTGCAAATACAGAAAAAAGTAGGATGTATCCAGTACCATAAAATACAGAATAAACGAGTAAAGTATTTAAGTAAGGTTAAATGCCACTTTTCTGTAATAATTCATCAAACATGCCTTTCTGATTTTAGATTGTTAAACTGAGGAGGAAGTAATATTCTGCCTATTGCTTCCCCTCCTTTTGTCATTCTGCCTTTTGTTTGTCAGGTGTTGTTTTCCATAGTCTTCACATGTTTGCAGCATTCTAAATTTCCTGGATTTGAAACGATGCAAGTTATTAGAAGACTGATTTTTGTGTTGTATTGTATCAAATTAGTTTTGAAACTGGTTGAGTACTCTGAAATGAGGAAGTGTATGATTCAGAAAAAATGTACAAACCACAAAAATAATAATTAAATCTACTTTTACAGGTAAATTTCAAATCCTATTGAAATTAGTCTATGCATGCCTTAATATCTTTAAAAATTCAGTAAGAATTTTAAAGGCTGTTCAAAAGAATCAGGGAGATGTGGGAAACTAACGCAGAACTTCCTCAGCTAATCTTGTTAGGAATTTCATGTAACATTATTTGGACTAATCTATACTGAAATTACATCACATTTTTTGTGTGCCAGCAGCATGCTTGTGAAAAAAACAAGTACAAAGAAGCAACCCTTCAAACCCTACAAGAGAGTGAAATTATTTCGCTCTCATCATTCTCTTTGTCCTGTTTATATATTCTTTGTCAGGCAGCAGCCTCCAAGGTTCTTGCTGTGCCCTGTGTTTTGCCCATCTTTCCATCTTGTGCTGTCTGTGTTGTTCTTCATCCACGTCTTTGGCTGCTTTCTTTAAACTGGCAACTTGTCATTAGAAAAGTAAATTATAAGCTATTTTTATTCTTCTAGCCCAGAGTCTTGATTTGTGTTTTATCTGTCTATGTGGGTATTCTGTTGCTGTCTCTAAATTGAAAGAGGTCAAGGTTAGAACATGGTTTCACAAGAAGCAGTGGTCTGAATGAAAACCTTACTTGACAGCTGCTGAAATGGAGGTCTCCTCCCTCTGTCCCAGGTTCTCTCACTATAATTTGATGTGTGCTTCTTTCTCTCTTGCTTTGTGCCAGTCTCAGTGCTCCTTTCCAAGTGCATGTTTGGTTTGTTAAGGAGACAAAAGTCAATAAAATGGTGCCATTTTCATACGTTTTAGTAAACTAAGTGCTCACAAAAGAACCTGACGAAAATTTGTGTTGGCATAAGGGCAGAAGTTTGGGACCAAGAGGCTTGGAGCAATGATGCAGTGGAGTTGAAAGGAAGGGTAAACTGAGAGGAGCCATAAATGAGAGTGGAAGGAGAAATGACAAACCCTTTGGGCTAGTTTAAAGAAAGCAGGACGGTCTCATTCAGATGTTAACTTGTAACATGTAGAACTCGACTCGGGGTTTGCAGTGCCAGCCTTCTCGCTTTTGTTGGACATCACCTGCATACCAATAACTACTCGTATATTAAGTAGGCAGTACTCGGAGAAAGGGAAATTAAGTTGATGATGTAGGAAAATGAACAATTATTTTATTTCCCTATGTTACTTGGTTCAACTATATTTATAGTATGCTTTTCCTAGAGTACTTATATTTAATATCTGATATGAAGAGTTTTATGCTAATGAAAAGCTTGGCATAGAGTATCCTCTTAACAGTCTTGCTAGCCAAGCTTGTAGGGTAGGGGTCTTTTTTTTATTAGTGTAATTAAGTGTGATCTCTGCATGACATTTGTACTTTTATTGTTTTCTGTGTGCCAACTGAGCAAATAGTAAATGAAATCTCTAATGTATAAAACCCTGTCTTTTTGTCCTCTGTAGCAAGTGGTTGTATGTGGAACAAATCTCCATTGTCCCTACTGAGTAAATTTTTTATTTACTGAGCCTCACCATCAGTTAATAATTGTCAGAGAACTGTTTGGGAATTCATCTTTCTGGAAGGACCTTAAGGAGACTTTTTTTTCTTTCCTCCCTATTTCTAATGACAGTCCTTGCATGTTGTAGGACTCTCACTGTGTGTGCTCCTCAGTACGGTTACTATGTGTACTTTTCTGCTGGTGTTGGTAGCCACAAGGAGCATGATTACACAGTTAAAAGGGCTGCTAGTAAGAATTGCTTTTGTTCTTCTCCTGTATCCTTTGTTCGCAGGGATGATGCTTGATAATATTGCCAGGGTGTTTTTATTTTTATCTAGCTATGACAGACTAGTCTTCCAGCAGATTTTATTTCCCTCCTACACTCATGCAAACTTTCACACGGTGCTTCAAAAAAGCAGCTGAGAAGCCAAGGAAAAAGCAGGGCTGAAGGTATAAAACTCCTCTATTAATTAATTCAAACCTTCAAGTTGTGTTATAGCTTGCTATGTGCAGAACAAACATTTTTCTCTGAAGAAGCTATTTTTACAGTCACAGTTTCTGGTGGGATCTGTGGTCAAGTAGTATTCCCTAAAAATTTTCTGGGGTGGACCTAATCAGTACTTGCTGTCATTGCAGATACTGATTGAGAACAACTGTTCTACTCTTAAGATGTGAACTGAGGACATCAGCTCGCATCTAGTAGTTACCAAGTGTCAGTTTGAAAAGGTTGGTCACTGCTGGCTCTTCAGTAAGACAGAGATTTTTGTGGACCTCTCTGCTTTTTAAGTTGTGTTCCCAGTGGGCAGGTCTCTGCTCAGGGAGTCCCTCTGCCTGAAAATTCTGAAGTTTGCTGTCAGGAAATACCCACTAATGTTTACTTTAAAAATTCACTGAAAATACCATCAAAAAAAAGATATTTCCTGTAGTATCTGAGGAAAGCTGATGCCTGAAGGGATCCATTCTCATTTAGAGCAAATTAATTAAGGAATTTGAGCAAATATTAGGGATAATCTTTTCCTGTGTACTTGACATTTCTGAAAGTAGTAACACTAAAACAAATTGTTTAATATTGACTTAATGTAGCAGTACAAGTAGATTTGTTATATAAGCATGTAAATATAAATTATATAAATATGCAAGTGTATTTCTACAGATATATCACAATTTTGAGCTAAGATCCACATTTCTAATTTGGAATCATGGTTAGTGGATTTTTAATAACCCAGGAGAATTACCATTTTTTCACCCCCCTTTTAATACAGAGATAAAGAAAGAAAAATCTAACAGTATCTGCTGGTTTCTGTTGGGGGTTTTTGTGCCTTTTTTTTTTTTTTTTTTAATTTAGCTGACAACTATTTGAAAAATTAATTGGACCTTTTTAAAGGATAGACATCACTGAGATCCCTGCAGGCCCATGTAATGTTATATGGTCTGTGGATAAATCAGACTGTATTAAAAGGTCCTACCTAAGCTCACTGCCTGAATCTCTGTAAGGACTGTTTTTCTCAGCTTGAAATAATTTCTGAATTTGTGGAACATTACTTACTTTTCTACATTATTGCTGAATTAATTCCATGTCAAAGTTGGTAAAATACAAGTTGTTAAACCCTGAAAACACCTTTAGGTAAAGCAGATTACCTTATACTTGCTTATGGTGAAGAGTATACACAGCTTTGAGTGTGGAGTTTTTTTCACTGCTGATGGACTTGGTTCAGCAAGGCAGAGACAGATGTTTTCATGTTTTTTTACTATATTGAAGACATCATTTTCAGCAATGCAAGGCTTTCTCAGTATTTCAGCACAGGAATTTGTTCTTTCTACCAATTTTCTATGGAAGTACGGTTAAAAGAAAACGTGTCAGTGTTATGATGGCCCCTCAGTTTCTGTTCTTTGAGCATCAGTGGGAATTTGTGTATGCAGATGCTATTGCTGTTTTTGTGTTAACACCTATCAAAATTGTATTGCACCTATTGTGCTACCCTGAGATTATCTCATGTTACCTTTTGCGCACGTACAGCTCTTATTTGGTCGACAGACTTCATCACAGTTGCAATTTCTTTAGTATGTATAATGAATAATGCAATGGAAGGATAATAGCACTGTGCTATATTTAGTGTTCATTAATGTACGTGTTCCTTCTAATCCTTTTAAAAATATGTTCTTGCAGCCTATTTGTACTCTTGTCTGAGCATATTACAGTAGTTTTGATTTCAGTAATACTTTGCGGCAAGAAATACATTGATCACTAGGACATTTATACACTGTGAAAGCTTCTCTTTGGTTGTTCGTTCTGACTGACTTCTCTAACATGAAAGGAGCAAGGCTTATAGCTACCAAGGCTTATGTCTTGCTGCTGCTTCTTTTAGTTAGCACTGATTTTTATAAATCTAGGTCTTTGAGATTTTCCTCAAAGTGTACATTTGAATTACATCTCCCAGTATTTAAATAGTCTATTTGTTATGGGAAACTATAGTATCTCTTCTCCCTCACCTTTTTTTCTATACCTAGTTTTCTTTTAATATTTCTTAACTTGTTACACTTGTAATATTGCATTCACGTATAGAGAAAAATGATTTCCACTCGTACTGGTGTTATGCACAGTGTAATGTTTGTGGCCTTACTTCATCCATGAAACCCACTGCGTTTGAACCACCGAAGTACGTTTAAAAAGATTGTGCAGACAGATAAACATTTTGTACATGGTAGCTGGTATGAAAAGTGTTTCCGTTCTCTCCCCATCCCGCCGGCAGAAGTGATGGACAGTGAAACTGACATTGTCATCACTTGCTCAGAGTTAACATTCCACTGAGGCTGACTGACTTGCAGTGCAAAAGCTTGTGTGTCTGAATCATCATTTGAGGCAGTCAGCAGAAGCAGGGAAAACGACATTAATTAAACTCGATTGATACCTGGAAGCTTTAGATGAAGCCCTAAGGCCTAGAACTTGTTGATTTTTGGATTACGAGGGTTTTAGGCTTATTTTATGACTTCTCATGAAGACATAAGAAATACATAAGGCCACCTTGGTATTCTGCCCACCCTACTTAATATGAGAGCTATGAAGAGAACCTTCAACCCATGTTTTCTAAGATGTTCCTGCAGTGCTTACTGGGTGATTGAGATTAGCAAGACTGGTATACGGTTTAATGTCTAAGTGCTCATATCCCTTCTTTTTGCATAACTGTAGAGAGATACTTACATTTGTCTATTGTTGAGATTCCATGCTTCCATCCATTTCGATTTAATCCCATGTGAAACTCAGAGGAAAACTTGCTAAAACTGTAATCCAATCTAAAACCCTGCACATATGTTGTAAATCTGGTAACCACAGGCCCATTTTTGTCCTGCTGAAGGGCTGTTGATGTTGCCATAGACATGCGCTCCCCACCCCAATTATTTGGTCCCAGGTGTGTTGCACTGTCATTTGCGCTCTTCTTACTTTGTAAATGAGTAAACAAGTTTAACAAATTAGAAGAAATGGATTAAGGAAGAGAATCAGTAGTTGTGTTATAATTTTGATTTATACCAAGGCTATAAAAGGAATATGTCACAAGTTCTTCAGCACCATCTTGCTGGTGGATATTAAATTCATTTTATAGACTTAATTGCACTTTCCAGTGTGGCTTATTTCATCATGTTATATGCTGCTTCAGGTTATTTCCCCTTCCCTCACTCTACCCAATTTACTTTTATGTAACTGGGCATTAGATGAAGAAATATATAAGCTTATTATCCTGTACTAAAAATGTTTTCTTACGTAAATGAGTACTGCATAATAGTGAGGCCATTATTATACTATTTCAGCCTTTATTGACCAAATCATTGAGAAATTTCAGAAGTGTCATAAACACATAAACAGAAATTTCAGCTTCAGTAAACATTCCAAGGCAAGTAATTTATCAATAGAAGTGAATTCTTCATATGCATTTATAGAGGTAAATAGTTTTTGAGAGCAAGTTGCCCTATGTTTTGTTGATTGTTTAATCGTTTTCTCTTTCTAGTTGTCCATATTTGTCGGAGAAGATTACGCCTGCTATACCTGCAATTGGTGGGATTCTTTTCTTTTTCGTGATGGGGACCCTGCTGCGTACTAGTTTCAGTGATCCTGGTGTCCTCCCCCGCGCAACACCAGATGAAGCAGCAGATCTAGAGAGACAAATAGGTAACACTGAAGGTCTGTTGTCTCTTCGCTTTCCTCCCGAGGGTGCATGTACTGTGTGAAGGCAGTGTGCTGCTCTGATCATGAGAGGAATTACTCCTATCTTGTCACAGTGATTGTTCCAGAATTGTAATGTCTGATAACATTGCAGTGATTCCTGTGAAAAGATCAGTTCTTCACAAAAAAAGTAAACACAATCCTGGCCTTGGAGCACACGTGATAGTTATTACTGGAAATACTTTTCAGCAAGTCTGGTGGAAGTATCTTTGTGGTGCACAAGAGAATACTTTTTAAATTGTTTTTGGCAAAAAGGCTGATATTTCAAAGGTTCTACAATTGTGCATCTTTTAAAGTAGTGTATCCTCAGAGTTTAACTGAATTTAATTGTTATTATTTATATTGGGAAACTGTGTTAATATACAGTAAAAATGTTACTGTTTTTTATTTGTGTAAAACCAGCATAATTAAAGTAGAGAGCTAGGTTTTAATCAGCCTCACTTATCAAGAGAATTGTTAACGAAATTCTAAAAGTGGGATTTCTACAGCCACAAATATGCTGAATAGTTAAAATGTGCTACCCGGATAAGAAACCAACACGAGTTTGCAGAGTTGTTTCTTAAGCAGTGGGTTTGTGTGCTTATTTTTTAGTAGGCTACTAAAGCTTACCAAAGGCTACAATATCTGCTTTGAAATGATGGTCAATGAAAATCCCATTTTCCTGAAGCAGTTTCAGAGGAATGCTCACTCCTATAATTGAAAAGACGGGTAACAGGTTTATGCAAGCACAGGAGAAATACCTGAGGCATCCTTGACATTTAATGCTATAGTACAGTCTTAGACTTTTTACAGTAGAAGTGTTTAAATATTTCCCATCCATCTAAATTTCAGAAGTGGTAGAATCACTTTGGTTAAGCATCTGAAAACCTCAGGAAAAAAGGGTATACCTCTTAGGCCACAAAAATTCACCAAGTTTTTTTTAATGCATATGGAAAAATGTAATGAAGCATTTGTTCAGCACCTTTTCCTAATCAATGTTATGGTCTACTTTTATTAATCTCTTTTAAGAAGTTCTTTACCCAGAATAAGGTACCGGCCTTAGTCCAAAATACAGACGTAAGTTCCGGTTTAAGGAATTGCTTATTTACCCTGAATGCAAAGAAACATTGATCTGTGTCAGGAAATAAATTATTTCAAATAAGCAGCTAACAATATTAATTTTTTTTAGCATCTCTCAGATAGAGTTTCAGCTAAATAAAAAACTAAAAATACAAGTTGGAAACTAGAAAGAAGTCTGTATCAAAAGGTTCATTAGGAGAGTCAAAATGTTTCTATGTGTGACTATTTCAGAACTTCTCTTTACAAATTATAGGTTTTTTAAATGGTATTGCACACTTGCTTCACAGGTTCAGGATGCTGAGCTGATCAAAGCCACTGTCTTTTCTTCAGCAGTAGCAAAGGCAGTAGTCTTCCAAAAAGGGCCAGTGGAGTATTGAAGCAAGGAATTACACTGCCAGCAAATGTGGAGTTCGCAAGCATGAGGGCTTATGGCAAGTCTAATAGAGGAACAAGCTAGGTAGCTATAAGAAATCCTTCTGCCGTAAAACTATGACTCTGAATTCAACAATAGAAATGGAAAGAAAGTTTTTTGTACTGTTAAAATATATAATTTTTTTAATGTGCCCTTAAAAGGTTATCCTAGTGGAGTGGTATCTGTGCAGCAGGAAAAGCTGAATGGCTCCCACGGTTGAAAGGAAAACTAGATGCTCCAAAACCATCATTCTGATTTGATTGCCTTGGAACTTGCTGTACCTTTGAACTTTCAGTGCCTTTTAAAGATGTGGTGTGAGGTTAACAGTAATGTATTTCTAGGCAAGAAATTCTTCAGTAACTCTCCTAAAAAATAATGCCTCTACCAAATTGTTAATTTTCTAAAATTTGTGTATATCGCATGTTCTATTTGTGGCTTTTACTTTACTCAAGTCATTATTAGATACTTGAGTCTTACACTGCCCTACTTGTCCCTTTGGGAAGCAACCTCCCAGAAATCATTACAAATGCAGTGAGAAACAGTTGTGTTCTGAGAAAAGGAATTCTGATTTAAGAATGTTATTTAGTGGGGTTTTTTTAAAACTTACTAAATTTCATTTTTTTGTACATTAGAAAGCACAGAACAGAATGAGCTGATTAAGGAGAATGGTTCTCAAAATAAGACCTTCTAAAGAAGCTGCCAGTACTTCATTCTTTCAGGTGACTTTTTGGAAACAGGGTCGTCATACTGACAATAAGAAATGTTTCCACCTAGGCTGTCACCCTTTTTTGGGTGAAGATGGGGGACTAACAGAGCTGTGATGCTGCTGTTTCTAACCCCAGAGTACAGGAATGCAAAGCAGTTTTTCCTGCAAATTTGCTGTGTTCCTAGAGGAACAAAAAGTGAAAGAAACTGAAAAAAAAAAAAAGTTGTCTAAAAAGCAAAAGAGACTTCTGTTATTGAAAAATATTACAATAAATGCACATTATCAAGCTATCGTCATCCAGAGGAAGGTTGGAAAGTGTACTAAGAGGCCATTCTGACTGTATTTGATTGCAGTCAAAAGCATATGTGTATTATGAGTGGAGATAGTTTCTAAAGATGAGTAAAAAGAGATGGCACAAGCATATTGGGAAAGTGTGGGAAAGGCAAAAGTAGAAGGAAGTCAGTTAGAGCCATCAAGGAGCAGTAGAAGGCAACAGGACAGATTCTGTTAGAGATCAGAGGAAGAAAGAGAAGCTGAAGGTGTGCTGTGTTTGTTGGGAAATGAGAAATAGCAGAGGACAGTCTGAAGGATTCAACACTGCTTTGATATCAGAAGATAACTTGTAGCTTCTTGACAGCTGATAGGAAGCACGGGTCAGGAGAGGGAAAGAAGTTAAAAGTCTGTCAATCTACTATACTGTATCTTTACTTGTTTATCTAATGTTCTACTTTAATAGAAATCTGTCAATTTTATCGCTAGAAACTATTCTCTGGTTAGAGAGACATGGAGTAAACTGCTAAATGGTCAAATTATAAGAACTGAGCCTGGCAAGGAGTGGGGTTTATGGCCATCTAAGTCTCAAGTCAAGCAACAAAGTATTTGAAGAGTAAATCAAGTGTAGCCAAACTGATGTCCTTCATTGAAGGAAGTAGTGTTTTCTTGGTGGAAAAGAACTTTTAGTGGAAAAGAAGAAGCAGACATGCTTAATTTTTCACTCTAATTGAGCTCCTGATGCTGTGCTGCATAGTATTCTTTCTATATAAATTTTGGAAATAAGGTCTAGATTAAATTGCCACAAAGCCAGTGATCAACTTTTCGAAAAGACACTCTAGTGGCAAATGGTAGGTGATAAAGTAGGATATTTCAGAGACTGATTGTGGGCTCAAAAAGAATATGCTTAACTTTGAAGTTGATGCTGACAAGGGGACATTTGCAGCTACTGGGTTTGATTTTTTAAAATATATTTTAAATAGTCTTAGCAAAGTTAGGGAATAAGCACAAAATGCATGACTACAAATGGAAATCAAATACTAACAAAAGGGGGTCTAATTGGTGAATGGTACAGTAAGAGGAGACTTGAGTATTATCCACAAGCAGATTGAGTCAGCACTGTGATATGACAAAAAGGGGAAATCCTTTTTGGGATGTGTTAGAAGAAGAGTCATTACATGAACCAGAAGTGACATTCTGTGATACCTACTGGTGATGAGGACTCAGTTCACTGTCTGGCTTTTGACACCGTGTGTAGAAACTCAAGAGGAAGGAAGCAAAACAGAAGTCTAGAAAACAGGACCTGTAAGAATATTTAATAAATACATGTGTTTGACCTAAGAGAGAAGAGGAGCAAAAGCCTTAAAATACTCTAGTTTGCTTGCTTTCTTTTTTTTTTTTTTTTTTTTTTCATATAACAGCAAAAGGAACTAGATGCATGAGGCTTCTACAATGCAAAATCACTGAAGGTAATGTAGGGTTATTTGCTGTAAAAGTACTATAATTTCACTGAAATGCAGCATGGTCTTTTTTTTCCTTCTTCTTCTCTAAATGGAACATAACACTTTTTGATGTAGTATTTTTATTTTGGTTATAACTTCCATTGAAATTCAAAAGTCATTTTTTCCAGGGGAACCCCAGTGGTGATTGCATTATTTTCATGGTGCTTCTGCAGTAACAGAAAATATATCGAGAGGGACTGTTTTTTTCTGTGAAAACGTAAATACTAGGAGCAGCCTTATTTTGTAGCCTCTTTGCAGTTATGATTGCAAAATGTGTTTCTTGTAGTTACATTGGAAAGTGGAAAAATGTAAACTTGTAAATATGAAGGCCTAAAAGGATAACCAAATCCAGGAGAATGGGTTTCACAGATGGGAAAGAGTCTGTCCAGTTGACATATACAGGTTTAACAAATCTTCCTCAAAACGGGTCTTTTCTGCATTGAATAAGTGATAGAATAGAATCATAGAATCAACCAGGTCAGAAAAGACTTGAAATCATCAAGTCCAACCCTTGATCCAACACTACCGTGGTTACTAGACCATGGCACTCAGTGCCACATCCAGTCTCATGTTAAAAACCTGCAGGAACAGTGAATCCACCACCTCCTTGGGCAGCCCATTCCAATGCCTTATTACTCTCTCTGTAAAAAATTTCTTCCTAATATCCAACCTAAACTTCCCCTGGCAGAGCTTAAGCCCGTGCCCTCTTGTCCTGCTTCTGGTTGCCTGGGAGAAGAGATCGACCCCCACCTGGCTCCAGCCTCCTCTCAGGTAGTTGTAAAGAGTGATGAGCTCTCCCCTGAGCCTCCTCTTCTCCAGACTAAACAACCCCAGCTCCCTCAGCCTCTCCTCACAGGACTTGCGCGTGAGTCCCTTCACCAGCCTGGTTGCTCTTCTCTGGACCTGCTCCAGCACCTCAATATCCTTCCTGAACTGAGGGGCCCAGAACTGGACAGGTTCCTTGAGGTGCGGCCTCACCAGTGCTGAATGCAGTGGAAGAATCATTTCCCTGGTCCTGCTGATGCAGATAAATGAAAAGATGATCATAGTAATTTATCCTTCCAGCCTTAAACTCTTTGGATTTTTCTTCAGGCTATCTGTCTTATTCTATGTGTATCTTCCTCATTTATTCTGTGCAACCAGTTCAGGCCAGATCACAGTTTCTTCTTGCTTGCTTTTACATTTTCAAAAGCCCTAAACTCAGTGTATAAGCTACGCCAGCACACCATCTCTGGAAGTCATTTATGTCTTGGCTCTGTAATTTACATTGATATTTAAGACCACATTTGAGACTCCTTCACAATTCCTTACCTTTCATTTGTTTTGAAATGCACAACTTGATTTCATTACAGCCTTACAAAATTAAATCAGTGCCACAGCATAGGCAATTCATAGAACTGACAAAAGTCTGAACAAATACATACTGTTTGTGGGTATAACATGTTTTCCTTTCTCTCCAAAGGTGGGATACCAACTGGATAGGCTTATAGTCATAGCTGATATTGCACTCTTTAAGAAACATTCTTAAAATAAATGTAGTGAAATTATATTGTGCATCGGAATGCAGTTAGTAGCTGCTGGTTTCAGTCTAAGCCAGGTTCCCAGTATTGTTTGTCCCTGAGATTACTGTCTGGAAACAAGAACATTTAATTAAAGTTTCATTAATAAATTAATTAATAATATTAATTAAATAATATTAAACATTTTATTAAAGTTCTCCCCCCCAAATAAATTAGTCTTTTCTCTTGTAACCCACTGTTGTTAAGCATGTAGCTTAGATTTAAGTGGTTCAAGACAGTGGAAGACATTTCTTAGAGGCCTGCATTTTGTAGGGCATTGTTTTGTTTGATGTTTTTTCTGTTGTTCTTTAGATGTTATAGGTTATACATACAGATTTTTTTTTTTCTTACATTGGCATTTTCTTGTCAGGAAACATTACAATTATTTCAAGTTGCTGACTTTTCTAATTGTATTATTTGAAGATTGAAATTGTGTCCTGTTAAAATTGTCAGCAAACCTTGCATAATACGAAGGTTGTGTAGAGGCAATGCGGGGAGACCACCTAGAGGCTGTTTGTCTTAGGATCTTAAGAACATTGACCAAAAAATCCAACCCTTGATTGAGCTGGTGATATGTATAAAAACTTTGTGTCCATGTTTCATCTAAACAGCACCTCCCATTTCTTTTCAGCATAATAAACTGAGAAATCTAAGTGGAGTTTGTTGTCACATTAGAACGTTGCTAGGCTGTGCTGTATTGCCATTAAATACTTAATTTCTTAGAGCAGTTTGGGTCTCTTGGTCCTGCAAGGACATGGATTATAAGTTTGGGACTTTTGTAATAGGGTAATAAAAATGCTGGAGCCCCATCTAGTGCATGACCAGTTAACCCTGCTAGAGAAGTTATAAAACATGTCAGAACAGAGAGGATAGAAGGCAATCCCATTAGTGGGCAAATTTCTGTAAAATAACTTGTATTGCTACAAGTGATGGATTGGATGAGAAAAATGTAGTAGTGGTCAAACACAGGTCATTGGGGGAAGGTGACTGTAAAAGTTGATTTTATTGTGCCTCAAAGGGACCTCATATATTGAAAGTTTTAAGTGTGCTAGACCCCAAATATGAGCAGTCAAATTGAAGGCTAATTACAGTTTAAAAATTCACAGTGGGACCAGGGCATGTTTAGCACATTTAGGTTAGATAAATCAGATTAAATCCAAGCCCATTTAATCTTGCTCAGTTCCTAGTTTCCAGGAAAAAGATGCTAGTAAACAGAAAGATTGGGACTTTCAAGTTTGATTATGCAATTTAGGATTGCGAGTAAAATTCTGAGTCCATGGAAAGTCAGGAAGACTGTTTTCATTAATTTCATTTGCATCAGCTTTCACCATTGGATTTTGAGAATTATTTTCCTAAGAGAGCTAGGATTTGCTGTCTCTATGAACTTCCCTGCGAATGTCTGGGAGGAAATCCTCTTAGAAAACCAGCATTGTAAATATAATGGGCTGGACAGTAGTCTCCCTTCTCCACCAGAGAAGACGGAAGTTGCCTTTGAGATTCTGCCAGAGCCCATTTAAAATAAATGCAGTGCACTTTTAGAAGTTCATGAAAGGGAGGGGAAATACTGGGTTTGGTCAATATGCATTTTATAACCTTTATGATTATGTACATACTCAGGCATAATAATATTTGTGGGTGATTTCTAACCATTTGAGCTCAAATACAGGTCATAGGTCTCTTAGTAACAAGCCTCGTGAAACTGAGGGGGACAACTTAAGACACAGTTGTGCAAGTGACTGGGACTTTGAAATATATTTTCATTCATATATTGCAAAGTACTTTATTTTACTTTCCTATTGTCTTAGTTGTTCTGCCTGTCCAAGATTAATAATTTGGGTTTTTTTTCACGTCTGTGGTTTGATTTGACTGTGATTATACAAGAACAGTTAAACCTAGAAAATGGTGCCACTTTTAGATGTTCAACTTTGAGTAAAGTTCAGCTTGGGCAAAATTGAACTTTATTGACTTAGCCTGATCAGCCCTTTAGCTGCTGGAAGACTTGTTGCTAATGTCCTAAATTAAAATAAAATGAAGTTAAGAAACAAACCCCAAAACTCTACCACTTGTATCAAATGAGGTAGTTGGAAACTGGTTTTATGCAACAAACTAACTTCAGAGTGTGTAGAAGTAACACTAGGAGTTGGATTTTAAAACTTCTACACAACAGGAGCTGAAAAATGCTATTGTGAATGTGCCCCAGTGTATCGTAGCATTCAAGGGATCTCAGCATATGCCAGGCTCTGATGACAGAGCTGTTGTTGCTTAAGTAAATGTGCAGGTTCTGTATTAGATTGTAGAATTTCTGCAGCACTTCTAGAGAGACTTTTTGTTACTACTGAAATTCTGGATCCTAAGGATAACTTGTCCAAGTTTTACTATCCCACACCAGTAGTCATAGTTGTCTTTAATGTATTATCTATGAACAACTAGGGAGTACAAAGAGTTGTTGGGGATCAAGGCCATTGTCAGCATTTGTGAACTGGGCTTGGATGGTTTCTTTAATTCAAATTGATTGGCTATGTATGCTATTTTAAATGGAATATCTCTTTGCTACATGTTATTTTAGGAGAGTTAGGAGGGGAAAAATTTATTTTGTGTTAATATAAATTTGAGGCTTGCTATAGATTGCCATCAAGGACAGTCAGACATCAGCATACATCATAACTTGTGAAAAATTTAATGTGTTGTATTTCCATGTTTAGATATAGCAAATGGCTCCAGTTCAGGAGGATATCGTCCCCCTCCCAGAACAAAAGAAGTGATCATCAATGGACAGACAGTAAAACTAAAATATTGTTTTACTTGCAAGATTTTCCGCCCACCTCGTGCCTCACATTGCAGCCTTTGTGATAACTGCGTAGGTGAGTAAAAAAAAGATATGGCTTATGTTCAATTTGGTAGTATTTGGTATTGTTATGAATACTCTTCTTAGGAGAGAGAAAAGAATCAGAATAAGTGACAAGATTACTTATGAGGTGACTTGCTGTGTTTGTCCTTCTTTTCTGCAACCTCTATTAAATGTTAAGAATTTTAGAGGAGGCAGGAAAGGAGACTTGACCTAACAGATGTTGCTAATCTAAGAAAGAAAGATACCTTCTGAAGCATACATCTTTCCTAACTTTCTCTGTAAGACAGAGAACACATCCAACTCAAATAGGGCTGCATACAATGTGTGATGACCTTTCCAATGCAGAGAATTGACCTTTGCAGAAATCTCAGGATTGTTTCCTTCAACAAACTTAATTGTGGGCAAGGAGCTGCTTCCCCAGTTGATTAGAAACTGATTGTAAGACATAGTTCAAATGGTTAGGACTTGAACTGTGACCAAAATACACACTGTGGGTAATTCTCATATTTGAGTAGTTTTATGATTAGAAATTTTGAAGTCAGAATTCATAAGAAATTATGGGCAAACGTAGTATTTTGAGAGTAAGTACATGTGGTCAGGAGCTAAGTGTATTTTATGATAGGGTTGGGGGTTGTTTCTTTCTGAACATCTTGTCCTTTTCCATGAGTATTTTCTGTGGAGGGCAGACAAGGTGATTAATATATGCTTGGATGTAAAAGCAAACCAAAAAAACCCCTACCAATCAAATCTGAGTGGTTTCCAGTTAATTAGATCACATTTGGAGTTTAGTGCAGTTGATTAGCACGCTGTTGAGCCTGGATCTTAAGCATTCAAGAAAATAATGTAGAAAGATGTCTCCAGCTGAGAAATGTAATTGCAGCATTCAGCAGTGATATTTTTAGATATAAAGCAGTCATTGGAAGAATTGTAGTTTTATGTTTAGATGACATTCGTTTAGGGAGTGCGCTTGCATCACAGTGAAAACTTTATTAGCCTTTTGACCCTATGGAATTGATTGCTATCTGTAAATGGTTCTGTCAGTAAATAAATTTTTCTGATGTGTTAGAATTTTATAAGTGTTGCAAAAGCTATTGAGCAATTAGGAAGGTTCATGAATTGCAGTTGACATATTTTTCAGAAAAATATTTTAGCAACTGTATAACCTGAACATTGCAGTGTTACATTACTCAGCAAACCTGATAATGTGAAAATACAGTTGTTGAACAATGCAGTAAATAAACTTAAAAGGCTGTTGTTGTCTTTACCAAGAGAGCTTAAGAGCAACTCCTCCACATACATCCTGAAGCTTATTTTAAAATAATGTTTTGATTTTTTAATACACTGCTATGAAGGATTTTTCTATAGGTTATTCTGTACCCTTTTCATACTACATTTGGAAAACCTATTCTTCACAGTCTTCTGATTATGTCTGTAATGAAATAACAGATGTGAGTTATTATGAATGTCTATCAGAAAAGAATCTGAGCAAATGATTCATACAAGTGAGATGTCTTTTTTGCCTATAAAATAGATATGATCATTGTAATTTCCTCTTGCACATTTTCTAATCTGGAGTTTGTTTATTTGTTTTTAAATAATTGCTTCCATTAATTGGAATTAATTTGCCGTGGTTTTTTTTTTTCCTCAGTGGAGGAATGTAGTGGGAATTACAAAAAACAGTGAATTTTTCAGAGTACACTGTATAGTAGTTTTGTTTCCTGATTAGGTACAGCTGTCTGTCATATAAGTATTCAGATATATTGAATGGAAAAAGTGAAATCTACAAATACCTGCAACTAATTTTCTATGAAAAATAGGTGTCAAGAAAATTGGATGTCTTACGTACTCGTGGAAATCTAACAGTTTAAGAGCATACGCTTAATCAGAATGTCTTATGCATTTACCACAACCTTTTAGTTGGGATTGTCTATATTCTGATGCTTTTATTTCATTTTAGTTTGTGAATAACTTTTGTAATAGCAATGAATGTTATTGTGCCACTGTCATCTGCTAGGTCCTTACTGATATAACTGAACCAACGCACAGGTAGTCCTGCTTCACACGCATGTGGATATTTAAGGTAGCCTAACATTAAGCATAACATCTGATATTTAAGTGCCATATGATTTTTAAGCAGCCCACTATCAAAATGGCCACACGTGCCTTTTTAACCACATAGATTCCAAAGATTTTGCTGCATAGTTACAAACCAGCTACAGAGACTATGTGGTGCAGGAATCGAGTCTGTCTTCAAATCAAAAAAACAATATGCTACTCTTTCCTAAAGTGTCTTGACAAATAAATGCAGTGTGAAAGAGAGGTTCTTTCATCCTGTGCTTTCTATTAAGGCTTTTCATTCTCTAAGTGATCTATTGCAGCATTTTAAATATGTAAGTACATAGAAAAACTTACTCTTTGGTTTTTTCCCCCTTTTGAATTAATCCTAACTTTCTAGTTGTTTAGTAAGCATGTGTTACTTGATCTTGCTTGATCTTTTGTATCATCACTGATTTTTTTATAAATATCTATGTGGTATTTGTAGATAAAAATAGCAAGAAATAGCTTTAAAATAATAATAATAATAAAGAGGTAATTAGAGTTTTACCCATGGTAATACTTCAAACTCCTTTAGCTCTGTAACATTTTCCTAGTAGTATCCAGAAAAATACATATTTTCATACAAATCTAGTTTGTTGCATTTATGTAATGCCTTCAAAAATTTGGTTGAATGTTGAAGTGTTCCCTGAAGCAAATATCTTGGGTGTGTTCCTGATCTGCTTTTTTTTACTGCCTCTGTGAATGTCAGTTAAGTTAGCCCCTCAGGGGTTTTATGTACCATTATGTTGTTTAAGAATTATAAATGAATTAAAAATAATGTGCGTTTAAGCACAAGAAATAAAGACTTTAAAGATAAATAATGACAGCAGACATGAATTCTGAGCCCAAACTAGTTATTGCTGGGTTTTGACAAGAGGTTACTGTGCAATGCTAGTAAAGCCAGTGGTTGGGACTTGCTTCTGAAATTAACAAATGGCTTCTTTTTAATTTATTTTTGGTAATTTCAATATCAAATGTGTAATATCCTGGTTTTGCTTAGTTTTAATAAATAATTTTTGTCTTGTTTAATTTGATTTCTATAATAAAAGCTGAAAAAGCAGGTGACTACATCCAAACAATTTATTTAAATATAGTACCGAATGACTAATAAGAAACAGTGAATAATGATTAGCAAGCTGTAAATCAACTTAAGCCTTCTAATCTAAATGTCTAAAATCTTGCTTGTCTTCACAATGCTGCAGTTTTTGTAAACAAGTGAAGTAACTGCTTTTAGAGTAAGGTGGAAGAAGAGATCCACCATTATATTAGTCTAAGACAATATGATCTTTTCATTAATTTCAAATTCTGTGTATCATAGATTTGTGTGCAACCGATGGATAAAGATACTTTATTTTCTCTGGTTTCACTGTTTCTTTCAACACCTTTTTTTTTTTTTTTTTTTTTTTTTTTTTTTTTTTTTTTTTTTTTTTTTTTTTTTTTTTTTTTTTTTTTTTTTTTTTTTTTTGCACAGAGGATTCAAAGCTCAAAATTTTGAAATTTGGTGTCACGACTTTGAAACGTTTAGTTTGAGTTTTCAGAGATCACTGATGAACATGAGAATGGCATACTAACTTAGAGCAAACTTTTGGTTCACGTAGTAGCCCCTTTCCCACCTTGGCCAGAGTGGATCCGTGGGGAAGAACAGAAGAGGGCGAGCAGTTAGGAATGTTTCTGTGAATATTCTCTCACTTTCAGAAATCTTCAGCGTGGGCCTTCTTGAACCCTGAGTGGTTATTCTTTTTTTCAATAGTTCTTGATAGATCCTAGTGGCCTCCGTACCTAAATGAGTTTCTTGAGATGGTTGAAACGAGAGTCAGACCTGAAAGAGTTAATTAAGATAGGCTCCCCCTAACATCTACTCTGCCTGTGCTACTAAGACTCGTTCTGTTCTGTCTACTGGACCAAAACTTAGAAGAATGCCGGAAGCAGTATACAATAGGCCTAGAGGTAATAAATTAGGATAAGGTAAGATAAGGTAGACATCTGAATAGAAGAAACAGGCCTGGAGCCAAGGCTTTCTCCAAGCTTCAGTGAGCAGGGTGAGAACAATGGAAAGGTAGATAGGTCAGACTGAGGAAGATGAGAAAAAGACCCCAGACTCAGGGCCAAAGGCTGTATGTACCCCTGAAATTGAGGGCCAAGAAAAACACCGTCCTAAGCTCCACCTATATTCTGCCTATCACTAATATGTATAGATAGATGTTGGAATCATATGAATATGTATAAGAATCATATATGAAAATTGTATAAAAACCATGATTTTGTGTGATACCTTTGAGCAAGTTTTGTGTGATGCAAATCACACTTGCTCCCAACATCGCAATAAATACCTTGGCTGCTCAAAAGATCCAAAGTCTCTGAGCAGTTCTTCGTACCGGATTTTTCGGCATCACGGTAAACCAGCATGCCAGTAGTGCCAAAGGCACACATACCATACTGGCATTTTCTCTTGATGTTTATGTTTCCTGTAGGAGACAGGATTCGTCTAACCTCGTAAGTCAAATTGCTTTTATACAGATCCTAAACATGAGAACGAGTGTCAAGTTTTTGACAGAACTTTTGACTGAAAATACGCTGTATTAGAAGCCCATAGACACCTCCTTTCTGGTTGAATCATTGCTTCTGCAAAGCACTTCTGCCAGGCAATTGTAGGCATTGTCTTTTGGTTTCAGTCTTTACTGGACTCCAATAATTTATTGTTTTGAAAATTCAATGTGTTATGTACCTAGCAGTATGCCAAAGAGCAACATTTATATAAAATAATTGTTTTTAAAAGTTATTTCCCAGATTAGGCACCAATGTTTGTAAACTTGTTTTTAAAAAGGGGAAATAATTACTAAAACATATCACAAAGCATATCACAAACAATGTAAGACAAAGAGTGAGAATTACTAGTTTGTTGTGAGAAGAAGCTTTTCTCTGTAGTTACTCTGGATACCACCATTTTCCCACCTGAAGAACCCAAATTACTTCAAAAGCAGTCTGAGAGGTGGCATTGTAACAGTTTGGCTTTTATAACAGAAATGTGTCTAGAAGTAATTTTCCCAGGACTCTTTGGTTCTTTATAATCAGTGTGTTTACTTGATGTTTGGACTTTGGTTTGCTTGGTTTTAATTCCATTCTGTAGCACTCTTCCTTCATTAATTTATTATTTCCTCTTTTGCCTTCAATTCCTTTTCATGACCTTTGCTTATTTCTTACGTTTCCTGGGATGAATAGACTACAATTTTCATTTCATTTTGAACCTGCTAAACCTTAGCTCCGGGTGTCTTGAAATGACGCTTTAGCTGAACAGTTAAAAGTACAAAGTTGACTGCTATGACCTTTTTTTTTTTTTCTTACTTTTCTTTTCATGTGTATTTTTCCCAGTTTTTACATGTGAGAAATGGCTTGGGCTCTTTTTGTTTGTTGTACCTTTTTGGGCCACGCAAGAAGCTGTCAAATGCAGTACACACCAGTATTTACAGTGTGATATATTAGTTGTGATATTGCCATCTATATAATTAGATATACTTTGGAAATTCAGAAAGCATGGCATGTGTGTCAAAGAGTTTTTAAGTCTTAAGCCAAATCACTGCAAAATACATCAGAAAGTTCTTTAAAAAAGAAAATAGTGTTATAAGTTACTTCAGAGAGAGGTTGTGACTTATAGATTGGTCTGCATATGAAAAAAATGCAGAGATGATTATAATATCTAACTGTTGTAAACCTCAGATGTCAGAGTAGGAAAAAAGTTAGGAACCTAAGAAAATAAACAAGTTTTTACATTTGGTGAAATAACAATTTGCAAGATGGTTAAACTCAAATTGAGATAAAAGACCGATAACAGAGTTGGGTAAAAAAATTTACTTTCCTGTAAAAAAGAGGAAAATCCACAAATCCATAAACTTTGTGGATGCTATTATTTGGTAAGGATACTATGCTTCCTTTAGGGACAAGTTTGGGGTTTTAAAATCTTTTCCTCCACAACTGGGTGTGTGTCTGGCACTCATCGAGTTCCCGAAGTGCAAAGGTGTTGTATTGACAGGGACTGGTGCCTAAGGAGACGTGGTGAAGCAGCAAGGTCCATCACTGTGCCCTCTTTGTACCTATCAAAGAGTAGGCATTCTAAACTGCTGCTGCTGCCTTTGAAAAAGTCACCATTAATGTGCATGCAGTCAAAGGATTTTTTTAATTAGTCAACATTTATTATTGGAGGGCGCAGTGATCTATGTGACAATATGGTTTAATTACCAAGAGCTACCCTAAGGCAATGGCTGGATGTTTTCCTAATAAATCAATTGCTATTTTTATTTTTTAAATTAGGCATGTTTGTTTTCTTTTTGTGAATGCATTAGTCTGCCATTATTGAAGTTGATTAGCATACAGAAAGTTGACATTGCAACTTAACTTTGGAAGGCTCTCTCTGTTCTTTTTGGTTTTCGTGGGGTGTTTTGATTTGGAATCTGAGTAAAAAAATACTGAAGCTTGGTGATTTAAAGGATCTATTGTGCATTGTCCATAACAGATGTTCTAAAATAACATCAGCATGCATATAAATGTCATTTGCAATTGGTCTTTTGTTATTTTCATATAAATTTCTACTGAGATTCCATTCCACAAAAGTAACAGGAGAGGTATTGACAAGGGACTGTCAGACAGGTGAATGGTGTGTAAGTTAAATTGATCTAAGTATTTAATTGCTGTTGCCAATTGATAGCAAATATCATCGGTGTGGTTTTTAAATATGATTAAATAAATAATTTTCTTGAGAGTGACAATTTTAGTGGAACTGAACATCTGGACTAGGGACAGTTTTTATGAATATACTGTGAATACTGGATACAAATTTTTTTATTATGTTACATTATCAGACATTTTGAACTGACTGTGAAGATCTTAATGCAATCGTTATATTTGCTTCTGTGCGTGTGTCACTCTCAGCAGTTGGAATTTGACTGCTGTGTCTTAGAAGAAAGAAAAATAACTCTTTGTAATAAAAAAACTATTTTTTATATGGACTTTTAAAGACCACATTTGTTTTCCTAAACATTTCAAGAGCAATCACATTCTGAAGGCACTGTTTTTCATACAAAATGTCAAGTCAAGAGGCCTGAATAGATGTGGTCACATCATGACATCATAGTCCTTCAACAAGCTATAATTGTCATCATTATAAATACCTGCAGGTGTGCCAGTATCTCTACATAATTGCTCAGTGTGAATCCATGACAATGGACATTGTAATCCTGTGTTGTACTGCTGCTACTATCACAAGTAATTTTGAGTAATCCTGGCCCAGGATTGAGCTGAATGGCTGAGCTGTAATGTGATTTTTTTGACTGATGCAAGATTTGAATAGGGGGCTGTTGACTCTTTCCTGTCCTGGGATGCATGTTTGCATGTGTTAAATAAGGATGATAACGTTCAGTGAATGCCTTAGGTTTGTGCCTTTGCACCACAGCACTTTACTTGAATGGCAAGGAAGAATTTTATTAAGTGAATTCTAACTTGTGCTCATTGGAATCTCTGAGTAATGTGACCTAGATATTTTTGCACCTGTCGACTTCTCTTCTTTGAGACCTGCCTTCACATTAAGCTTTATAAAATGTGTGCTGCTGTGTAGTGATCCTGTTGAGCAGAAGGAAAAGGAAGCAGTTCATAAATGCTGCAATCTGAAGGGCCAAGCTAGCCTACGAATGTACCCTGTAAAAATGCTTTTGTGTTCCTTTTAAATTATAAAACTTTTATTAAATATTTTAAAAGGGGAACGAAAGCATTGGGGTAATTTTTACATGGTTTTTTGGAGTGTAGTGATTGAAAAATGGAAGCAGAACATGTAAGGATTTAAGAGTCTATGCTTTAAGGATTTTAAGAGGCTGTGGTGTTCTGAGCAGCAAGGAACATGCTTTGGTGCGGCTTCTGAAGGAAACACTCCATATTAAAATGGCAAATGTTCTTTTTTTTTTTTTTTTTTTTTTTTAAATCAGAGATAGCCAGCAGTTAATATTTCTCAAGCACATTTTCAGATGTAATGTTTCCGGAAAGGTAAAAAATGAGAAGTGTCTAAAGTATGAGGTAAAGTGTTCTTCTGTGATCCAGTTGGCATAGATTATTAGGTGAGTGTAAATGAGACCACTTAAGCGAGTGTTAATGAGACCACTGAGTCATGCTGACAGCTTGTGGCTTCCAGAGGGATCTAAACGTCATCCTATTTGTGTGATTCTCTCCTTTGTGCCTGTTTGCACAGCCCTTGCTAACACACAGCAACTGGTAAGTCATTTTTTCCCACCGAGCAATGAACAAAATAATTCCATTATTTCTTTCCTGCCAGTTCAGGAAGCTTACCTGACTCATCATCAGCTTCTCACAATGAAAAAAGGAGGTGGGATAAAGTGGCAGGAAAGGCAGTGTGTGACCATCTCTTTCACTGCCACTAAGCTTTTAGATTGGCTCAGTTATCTTGTGAAGCCTCATCTTTTGGATTTGGTTATGGCGGTGCTGGCTATCCTCACAAGTTATTATCTAAATTCAAAGTTGCTGATCACTTGGGAAAGACTAGTGAAAAAAATCATTGTTACTGGTTTACTGACAGTTCTTGAGGTTTCTTACGTCTTTGGTTTTCTGTGGTTTTTACAGCAGCACTTTTGTCTCCATTTAATCATCTTCTCTTTCTATTGATGCTTCACCTTATAAATTGTTCACACATTTTCTCAGTCTGTTTTGTATGCTTCAGCTTTTGTTCTTGGATCCTAAAAAATTAATCTCCAAGATTTCTCCTGCAGTTGTGAGAAGTGTTAACATGTAGTAAGGCTGCTCTTACAGCTGTGCTGAATCAACACTTAACTGCTTCTGAAAATGTCATTTCATCCCTTCTCTGGCAGTGTGTTCTCACTTCCTCACTTGGCATAGCTTTAGTGTTTGTCTAATACTGTGATGAGCTGGTCTGAGGAGATAGGCAATAGAAAACCATGGTTTTAAGTTCATCTGGCTTTGTCAACCGGCTCCCCACAGGGTAAAATGGACACTGGGCTTGGCCTAAGAATGGGAAACCGTAAAGACACAGGCAAAAATTTGTTCAGAGGACTGCTGAAAGAGTAGAAGCTGGACCATCTGTTTTAGCAGCAGTTGTTGGTTAGGTAGACATAGCTGTGACATCATACCACATTGTGAAGGCAAATGTACTGCTGCTTTTGCTTAAAATTTTATCTGTCACAACTTTTCTATCGATGAGATTCTTCCACAGACAAACTTTTCAGCCCTTTCAGCTTTCTTCCTCCCTCATCTAGAGTTCTAATACACTTTTATTGGCAAGTATTTGTATTACCAATGTTTTCATTCTCTTCATTTGCCTTTAACCTTGTCACAAATGTATGATCAAATACAGCAGTATTGTAACTATACCCTATATATATATATAAAAAAATATATATAGGGTATAGTTATATATATATATATAAACATATAAACCAGAACTGCAGTCATCACCTGTAAACAGTTTGTTTTTCTTCCAACTTAGAAGTTGTATTTCTGTTTTCTCTGCATTTTAAGTTTGCAAGGGCTGGAATTCCGTTTTTCTCAGCATCAGTAGTTTTTCATTTCTCCATGAAATTAAATCGTAATTTTGCTGCCAACCTCGCCCAAGCCAAGTAGAAATATCAGACAGAGCTTCCTTTACCAAATTGGTTGTTCAGTTTGTAGGCATTTGGAGTACCAGGGGTGAACCTTAAGACACTGTGTTATTTCTTCATTAATACTTATTGTGTCTTTTTCTAAGGAAAAAAAAAACAGCTCCGGATTGAATAGCTTTTATATTTCTTAACAGCATGAGAAGTTTCTGCTTACCATTTGTCTGTTTATTTGGATGTGATTGACAATTTCCTCCTTCACTAATAACTAAGCAGAGCAGCTCATGAGCTGTTACCATTAAGTTGCATTTACGTTTTTGTGCTCTGCTGAGTAGAATGTCTTGCTTTTTAATATACTGTTTTGTGGCACGTGTCACATGCCTATTTTATGACTGAGAAAAATGAGGCCCAGTTTATTTATCCTAACATTCATGCAAACCCTTTAATACATATCTTTTTTTCATTAGAGTCGATTCCAGTTTAACACTCTGGCACTTTTTCATATCCAGCCTTTTCTGTCCATTTCTCTATTGTAGACATGTTAGGTAGTTACTTAGCTTCACAGTGATTGGAAAGGCATTTGTTAAAAAAGCAGACCCTTTCTGTTCACCAGGAAAATTTGAAGATGAAAATTGTGGAGGAGTGACAAGTAGGTTAAAAATACCAAGTCAGTCTTCAGTAAGGAATGTATATATGTGTGTGTGTGTGTGTGTGTATGGATGTGTGTTTACACATAGAGGCTTTGGGTGTATGTGTGCGTTTTTATTTTTGTCTGCCTTTATCTGAGTATCAAATAATGTCTACATTTTTCTAAGGAAGCAACTTTAAGTCACAATAATTTGTTGTTTCCTACTGTGTCAGCATACAAGAGAATGAATCTGTATATCAGAATTTGTCTTCCAAGACATGTAATGTATTTTTTTTTTAGCAGTAGGGTACAAAAGTACCCGCAGATTATGCTCTTCAAAAAGGCTTTGTAATGGTATGTTTCTTTGTGGTGTTGCTTGCTCATGTTTGTATGTATGAATAAATTGAAATGAAGTATTTATCAGAATATAAGGACTCATTCAGAAGCACAGATTTTAAGACAAGCACTGTTCAAATGCAATGCCAGTTTGTTTTGGGAATACAACTGTATTGCACTGAATAAAGGTAATATCAGCTGTTCAGAGTGTTTAGTTCTTGGTATTCTTAGCAGTACTCATTCAATCGAAGTATTCTGAAGCCTTATCCTAAGAAAGTTCAGTAACTTCACCTTAAATAGCCCTGTTGGAATTTGAAACAGATTTATGGCAGAAACATGTGTTCCAAACAGCTGTCACGCAAAACCATTTAGAAACCCCCTAAAAGTCTGGTGAACTCAGAAATCCATTGTGTGTGTTGTCTTGACTTGAAGATAATGAATAATAATGAAGATAATACTAAATACATCCTTCCAGGAAAACCTCTAATGTAGGTCTTTAACATAAAGCCATAGCTCAAATAAACTGGTGCACTGGGTCAGTGTGCCTTTTTAAGACAGGGCTAAAGGACTTCAAATTTATAGCTTGCCTTTCCTGTGGAATTACAAATAGTTTGATATCGTACATCAATGGAGGCATAAAAGTCACAGAAAACAAAACAGGATTTGGACAAGGATCAGAGAGTGAGAGAAAGAGTCAACATGAGAGCATCTGTCTTGTGGTCTTGGATTTGATTTTAAATAATTAAAATTCTGTCAGTGTAATCTCTCCAAAGTAAAGTTAGGCAATGCAACTTTGTTTCCTGGCAATACCTCTGTTTCCGCTATCCGGCATGTGGGACCCAGAGGGTGAGTCCAGGCTGCCTGGGGAGAAGCAGAGCAAACTGTTCCCCCTGCTGCCTTCCAGCATTTCCTCCATGTTGGGGACACTCGTTCCTGATCCACCCTGGCCTTTTCCTATCTCATGAATGAGTTGTTCTTAGGGAAATAAAGAGAAAGGCCTTGACTTAGTAAAAATGAGATGGAACCTGTTGTGCAAAGGGTAACAGAGCATTCAGATTACATGTACCAATTTTTATACCATGTGTATACCATTTTATCATTTGAAAAATGGTTTACGTGAATGGTTTTGCTATTTTAAATGGGTTTGTATGGCAGTGTCAACTTCAAGTGGAAAAAATAGGTGGTCTGGAATGAAGAATATCTTGAGTGAGGCAGTAAAAGGAAGTGGGAAGGGGTAGATATTTCATATTCCTTAATGGATGGGTGATATGATAGTATACATAAGTCAGAGGTCCAGTCACAACAGATATAAGTAAAACAACCTCAGAAAGTCCAATTTTGAGTAGAAGATGCGCTGAAAGACAAAAAAAACCCCCACCCTTATTTTGAAAAAAGCATATACTATTGAGTTTCTAGTGCTCCACGTGACAGTGGATACATACATACATTTTGGTCTGACTGCACAGTTTATCACAGTAATACTGGTAGTTTAATAGGAACTCACCTCAGCCATGCTTTGATTTCTTTAAGAACTGTAAAGTTTCATTAAAATACTTTTTTTTTTTCTTTTCTATTTCTGTTCCTTTCTAACTAAGAACTTCTCTGCTGCTACTTTGGAAATGCCAGTTAAATCATGAGTTTTAATGTAGTATTCAGAGAGCTTTTTTTTGAATAAACAGCATTTTATTAATTGTTTTCCATTTTTTTTTCTTCTGCCTCTCATTTCAGAACGGTTTGATCACCACTGTCCCTGGGTAGGCAACTGTGTGGGGAAAAGAAACTACAGATTTTTTTATATGTTTATTTTATCTCTGTCCTTTCTGACAGTCTTTATATTTGCATTCGTTATCACCCACGTCATCCTTCGTAAGTATGCTGATGAAATCAGATTACGTATGTAGCCATTTGCTTGAGTTTTTTAAGTTAATATTTTGATCATTCAGGGTTTATTTCTTTATTATTTGTTTATTTGCCTTTTCTCTGAAGCTTCATAATCCCCAGTGAGTCCCATTCTGGTCTATAGTAGGCCCCATTCATAGTAGTCATTGACCTAGCAGTAGCTTTAACTTAATAGTGTTCATTTTTAAATTTTTTTTGTCCTTTTATGGATGATTTATTGGAAAAACATCACACATACTGTATGTCTAAGTATACAGGTAGTATCATTTACCCAAAGAATTGCTGTGTGCTTTTTTTTTTAACTGTAAGCATGGGTCACTTGCCATCCAAACAAACAAGTAAATTACTAGGAAATAGGTTGGAGCTATACTTTTGATTGTTTGCCATTTAGTTTACATAATTCTCTACCCTATTTTTAACACACGTTATTTTCATTTGCATAGATATTTTGAGAATAACCAATTCATAATGGAGTGAGTCAGATAAATATTCATGAGTTTGAAATTGATTTTTATTTGTGTTCTGGATTGTGTTTGAGGTCAGAACTCTTTTGGGTATTGCCTTTTTGTTTTTTCCACACCCCTAACAAATTTTGCTGGCTCCTGTGTGATAATGATCTCATTAAAGGTGACAGGCTATGTGACTTGGCTTTAAAGATCTTTTGTATGTTGGGGTTTTTCAACCCACTGTCATAGGAAACTTAGGAGTGTGTTATTTTTTTCACTAATTATGTAGGATATTACCTTGAAAAGTATGTCTAACGATTTTGGAAATGTGATCTTTTTAATTCTTTGTATTCTGTATTACAACATGGTAGAAATAATAATTTTGGTATTTAACACATTTATAAAGCTAACTTGACAATGGTAATATTAGAGAATGTTTTTCTGAAAAAGATGTCAGATTGTGCTCTTGTGAATTGCATACAGGGTGCTGGGAATAGCTGTATTTTAAAAACCATAACTTGTGATCTTATTCGTTCTTCACAAAAGAATAAGAGCACTGAGCAACTCTCCTATAGCTCAAAAATCTAGCTCGTAGGCTAGAACTGGGGTGCCTAATTTTAAGGGACTCTGAATCAACAAGTTGTTCTCACTAACAGATACAGCATTTCTAATACCAGTTTTTGAAAAAGGAAAAGTAATTGTTGAAAAAAGAACACTTGCCATTAATACTTAAATCCATGACATTTATCTGGGCATACACACAGATATACATATATACACATATTTTATTCACATATATACATACACACTTTTTTCATTAAGAAGCAGGAAGCATGTTTTTTTCTGCCATCGTATTTTGCTTGAGTTCAGTAATTGAAGACATTACTAGTCTGACAAGGTAAAGCTACTTTTGACAGTAGCCTACCTTCATTTCACAAGGACTGCAGTGCTTTTCTCTTTAGTTTTCAGCGTATGAATTACCAATATTATATTAAAATGTCATGTACTGTAAGTCAAGTAGGTTTATCTAGTGGATTTTAACTGTACAATGTCCATTTCTAACTCTAAGTATGATTTAGACAGAGACCAGAGTAATTAACTGTGCCTCTCTGGGGTCGGGAAGCATTTCAACATTGTGTAGGTGTTACAGATAATGTATAGTAAATGTTAAATGCTAAACTGTCTACCAGCTGCAAAATATTCTTGCTATAGAGGTTTATCTACCTTGGATGAGACAGCGAAAACCATCCTTAAATTCTAAAGTTTGGTCAGTCCTCAAAGGCAATGGGAGCAGGTATGAAATGCGATTAGTTCCTTGATGTTTGTTTGGTACACTGAGGCTTCAAGCCCAGGTTTCAAATTTGTCTTCTGTAGTCTTGACAGAGTCAAAAAAAGTTCTTTACAAATAAAGTTTTCTTATCACATTGATCACTCCATTCTCTGTACCTACTGTGCTTCTAGAAGTCCTCATATCTACCTCCCTCATAATTACTGTTCAACTATTTGTATTCTGTTTTTGCAGCCCTGTATTTCTTCAGCTGATGTTAACCATTTAGCAGGGTTCTCAGTTACTTAATCTGAACCTTTGCACTTGGCATAGACTTTTTGTTAGAGTGTCTGAAGAAAGTCTCAGTTTTTAGACATGAACTATGACCTTTCTACAGTGTTTCAAAGTCATACATGTATATTTTCATAAGACCTGACAAAATTATTTTATTGTAGTGCCCCTCGATTTGGACAGATTTTGAAACTTGTATATTTTTGTAATACATCTTGCAAACTGGCATTTTATAATTTTTGGGAGGCCTAAGTGGTGATATGGGATACACCTGAACTTTTGAGGCATACATTGGAAATTTGCTCTTGCTAGGATTAAGAGTATGTGTACATAATATTTTTGAAGATCATAAAACTCATTTTAAATCAGATATCAAAGGTATTGTCTTGCAAGGCTTTCTTCCATCTCACCAAGCTAAAAGCATTTTCAGTAGCAGTAGTGTCTGTCTTCAGAGTTACTCATCTCTATTTGAGGCATCAACTGTTTTTTGCAGTGAAGAACCCTCCCCTTCTGATGTTTTTATCGCACTGCTGAGATAAGTGTGACCAGCAGTAGGGCATAGAGATCACACCTACCTGCTGCCATTGCCATTAAGGAACCTAAAAAATAGTAACAAGGTAGGGGAAGTTTAATTAGTCTTGTACCTTGAGACTAAGAACCAGTTAGGAGAATCTGAAAAGGCTCAGAAATACAAGGTAAGTAACTTTACTTTTGTAATGGCGAACAGTAAATTGACCAGACAGGTCTAGAGAATATTCTTTTATTCTCCCCGTACAAGCCTTCAGATTAATTTACCTAAGTGGAAAATCTTTCTGCAGGGAGGACTTTCAACATGATGCATTTAAATCAGTTACAGTAGACAGAAAGATTCAAACTATGTGCTTACATTAGGTCACATTAAGTCAGTTTCTACCAAAAATTCATTTGCTGCAACCAGAAAATTGTCAAATAACCCTTTTTGACTACTATCTCATGGTTATGGAACCCAAGTGCTTCTGAACTCTTCATGCTTTGCATCTCTAGTTGAATAGCTCATGCTTCTCTCTTTTCAGCTAGTAGATTGTGTTTTATTTTCCAAGAGGCAACGTAACCTAATAGAAAAATCTCCTGCATAGGTGCATAGGAGCAGGATTATAATCAAGAAAGTTTTGCTTCCAAAACAAAGGATGGCAAGCTGAGAAATCTGAGTTTAAAGGATAAATTTCTCGAGTCAAAAAGTTACTTTGAAAAATAGTATTTCAAAATACAACAAGAGGTTATAATTTTTTGTTTCCATTCTGAAAAGAACAGGGATAATTGGAAGTCTTGTTCATGGGAAAGTATGCGTGCAACAATTCGGTATGACTGAGAAAAATCCTGCAGATGTTAAACCTAATAACTTACCCAGGTTTTTCGCAATGTTGTTGCTGCTGTGCAACATATTCTCCAATTCATATTAGTAAATCTATTCTATGATTATTTGATTATCTTCAAATATTAATTGTTTTAAATGTAGTGAAAATAGCTTGTAGTCAATTTCTTACTCAACAGGTAATTTTGGGTTCTGTTTCTACAGGTTCTCAACAAACAGGGTTCCTCAATGCCCTGAAGGACAGTCCTGCAAGATATCCTTTCACTGAAACGAGTTGTATATTTGGTTGCAAAATAACATCTGAGATGTGGGTTTGCTTTTTTTTTTTTTTTTTTTTTTTTTTTTTTTTTTTTTTTTTTTTTTTTTTTTTTTTTTTTTTTTTTTTTTTTTTTTTTTTTTTTTTTTGCTATTGTTGGATATGTGATTTGGGACTTTATCAGGTAATGATTTCATCACTTCTTGCACAATAGGATTTCTTGCTCCATGTTGGAGGCAGGAAAGAGACTATAGCCCAGAGTGGTTTTTATTCATCTTTTGCAGAGCAGTAGTCTTGACAAAGATCTGTAGTTTCCATGTGTGATGAAATATGCTTCATATTTTGTGATGGATTTCATAAATATATCTTAGACTCTGCCCGTGCTGTGGTTTCACTTCAAATATTTAATAATTTTCATGCTTTTATGGCTGAAAGTATCCAAAATGGATGATTCTTTTCAGGATAGAAAAAGTAGATTTTGGAACAACTGAAGCCAAATGCTGCCCTTGAAGAGTTCAATTCCTGAAACTGTTCTTATGTTTCTAGAGTAGTCATTTTCAAATATTAACTTCTGTTAAGCTACAGAGCAGTATGTAAATTGCATACACAGGGACTATTATTGTTGTTCAGCCTGGAGAAAACAAGACTCTGGGGAGATCATTGTGGTCTGGCACTATATAAACAGGTCTCATAAGAAAAACAGACTTTTTACTAGGGCCTGTAGTGACAGGACAAGAGTCAGTGGTTTCAAACTGAAAGAGAGTAGTTTTAGATTGACCATAACGAAGACTGTTTTTGCAATAAAGGTGGTGAGACATGGGAACAGGTTCCTCAGAGATGATGTGGGTGCTCTGTCCCTGGAAGTGTTCAAGGCTGGGTTGGATGGGGTTTTGAGCAACCTGATCTAGTGAAAGGTGTCCCTGCCCATGACAGAGGGATTGGAACTGCATGATCTTTAAAGTCCCTTCCAACCCAAGCCATTCTGTAATTCTATTTTGTACATGCTCCATATGCAATTTGTCTCTTCATAAGAGCTTTCTGTGTATTTTCTAGTCAGTGAGAATGGAGTCAGAAAGCAGCTAATATAATGAAAAAAGGGGAAGCTGACATAACTACTGGTAATTTCTTTCTTACAGTTCTGTACAGACCTGTTCCTTATGTATATATTTTGAATGGTTTGTGCCTGAATAAACACTTTTCACTTCTCACAGAGATACTATAAAAAGAATTCTTTCCCTTTTGTCCATTGTGCCTCACACAGTTTGCTTTTCCACAAAGGAGTAGGAAGAGTCCTTCAGAGTTGTGCATAGAGACCTCCTTCTCTAGATAGTTTTCCCAAGAGTCAAATTCTGCAGATACCATTTTTTTTTGTCTTTTTATTCATCAGGTAGAGTTACTGAGCTGTAAACTCCCTTTCTAAACAAAGCCATTGTTCAGATTTTTTTGAACAAATAATTTTACAAAGCAGAAACAAACTTTTCTAAGTAGCATAACGATAGTTTCCAAATAAGATAATTACAGTCATTTTTTACAAAAGACGATTCTTTCAAACTATTTCCAAACTGAGAATAGCTTTCAGTTGTCTTTAAATCAAAAGGTGATTGCTTATGCACTTGAGGATTTTTTGTACAGGAACAATGGGCTATTAATTCATAATTTATGTTCAGAGATGTGCTACTTTGAATGGCTCAGTAGTGCATCTTCTAGAAATGCCTGGTTTGACAGTGATATGATGAACAATTTAATACCTTGGTTACAATTAACAACAGTAAAAAATTAAATTGTCCAAATAGTATCAGGAATGCTGCTTTGGAACCGGTCAATTTAGGCACAGAGAAAATTGCCATTTCTATCTTGCTAACAACCCTGTGTGAGATACCATATTACGCTAGAAAGATAATTATACTATAATATGCTAGTAAGCTTTTACTTTATATTGAGAATATATTGCTTTTTTGTGTTTCTCTTTAATTAATGGACTCATGTTATTTAACATAAACCACGTGTTGTTCTAGAGGTCTTTTTGGATCTTGGTGTGGGGAACTGAAAAGTGTCACTTCGTGTAGTGTTTGAAGTGAAAGAAATTCCCTTTTTTGTCAGAAGGAATTACTTTGGGGAGGAGAAATACATTTTTCAGTACCCTTTTGAGTGTAATTTTGGGGAGGAACATTCTGTTAGTGGTGTGTTCAGATTGCAGGGAGCCCTTTTTTCTCTAAGCTTCTTATTATCTGACCAGGTGAATCTTCTTCCTGGTGTGTAGATTCTATCCAACAGTGCTTATCTACAGCCTTCTGTACTGCTTCTACCCTCTCAAAGCCCCGTTTGTATTGTGCATAATATTTTGGCCTGTTTCCTTCTTTTACACTTTCTGGAACCCTCTGCCAACAGTCCACTTCCTTATCCGTTCTTCCTTGTACTCCTCACTTTAGCTGTGCCATTAAACAGTCAACTGAGTCAGAGTTCCTGTCTTGTGTTGGTTTGACTTCACATAGTTTGAGGAGGAGATGAGAGGGAAAGAGTAGTGAACATGCTACTCAGCAATGAACTTTGGTCATCCTGCTGCTTTTGGAGAAAATTTGCTCAAATACAAATGTCTGTTTTCTGGCTTTAAACCACTCTGATTGGAATAGGTTGTAGGGAAAGTTACACCAGCACTTGAGGTGTTTCCCAGTTCATTAGGGTAGAGCAGCTCTGCAGTACAAAACTATGTGCTGTTAACTAATATTAGGATTTTTCATTTAAATACTTACGTCCATCCATGCATTTTCCAGTCTGTGTCTCTGTGTAATGGTGAGAAGCTGACGTGTTTCTCTTCCATTGGTACATTCAGGATGTTTATTCTGTGTTTTAAGGCTATGTCCTTGTTTTGGAAAATTTTGAGTTGACATTGTCTTGGAAAGTGACTTTATACTAAAGGTTGATGTCGTTAATATACAGATTATTTTTAGCTTCTTCCCGTCATCTTGTTCCTACTGATTAATTTTATCTATACCTCTAGGAACCAAAGCCCTTTCTGCTGTTGATTTGTGTTCCCTAAAAAAACCCGAAAACCTGTTGAAGTGTTGCAGAAAATAGCATTCTCAAAGCAGATGTGTTCTGAGTTCGTGCCTATGTTGTGTAAATAAAAATATATATAAATAAAAAACTATAACAGGAAGCTTTCTATAGAAAGTTCCTCCTTATGTTTGCTTATATCAAGTTTAGAAGCAACCTTATTGTCTTATTACTGAGACAATGATTCCTTTAAAGGAATTATATAAACTCTAGTAAGTATGCAGTGTTGAGTGCTGACTGATTTTCCTAGTATACCAATCTCACTTTTAAAGCCTAGCTACTTCTTTATGGGTATAACGTTTGGGTTATACAGTTTATAATGAGTAAAAATACAGGTAGTTTGAAAAGTTGTAGTGATGTACATAGATGTGCATGTGCACACCTTTGCTGCTCTCTTGAGGTGAGGGTGCTCTTGCTCTTGTACATGTACCTGTGCTGCTCCCTATAACTCACAAGTGAGAACACCCAGGAGCTCACATTCCTGTACCTCAGGTGCAAGTCCCTATATGTTGCACCTCATGCTGACAGGATCTGGTGTTTGGATGCTGATTACTCAGTGTTTGACAGGGATGGTGCCACGTCTGGGCTTGACAGATGCCAGCAACTTTACTTGTGGCTGTACCAAACCAGGTCTTGACTGCTGCTGTTCCCACTTCTGTGGGAACAGAAGTTATCTTTCTGCCATTTTATGTGATTTGCTTATAAATCAGACTTGATATCTTCATTAAAAAGGCTACTTGTATTTCCTCAACTAGTGTTTAGTAACAGCGCAGTGAGTTGGGAGTTGAGAGGCTTCCTCTTTAACATAAGTTTTGGGTGAATGCTGCTGAGTTTTGAATATTCAATGCCACCCCACATATTTAGACTCGCATATTTAATTGAAGTTGCTTTCCAGGCCGTTTCTAGGGCATCTCCACCGTTAACACAGAATATATCCAGTTATGAGAGGGACTTGAAAGAGCAGGTGGACTTTGTACTTTATTTGGACTAGTGCACTTCAATGCTAGTGTTAGGATGCCTATCAGCATCTTAATTTCAGTAACAGAAGAAAAACAGGAGAGTCTAGCAGTTAGAACATATGACTGAGAGGCAGTTTACTCAGTTGTTTTTGCCGTACTTATGAGCAGAGATCTAGAACCCTTAGTCCTGGCTCAAGACTCACGCTGTACAATAAGTATTTGTACAAACATATCTCTTCAGTTTTTGGTGTTCAGCTAGCCTTGGATTACCTCTCTTGTCTTTGATCTTCCCCTCACCCCATCAAAACTGTTATTTACTGTTACTTGTCAATTTGCCTGTCTTAATACGAGTGAGATGACTCTTACAGGATGAACATGAAGATTTGAATTTCAGCCATTAAGATCAGTAGTTTCTAGCCCTTTTCAATCTGCAAACCCTTAAATATTTGCTGTTGTACTATTCAGTGGTCAATACAATGAAGACTACTGACAGTAGTCTTGCTTTTCTGAGTTTAATTTTTACCGACCCCTTTGACGTACCCCAGAGATCTAAAGGGACTACCTGGAATTTTGTGATTTTTAACTACTTTTTTATTGTTTGGGGTTTTTTTTCCACTTGCATATATTTCCTTGACTTTCAATTACTGTGCTGGAAGCTGTGGTGTGTTTTTTCTCAGTATGGTCCATTGTTGGCCTCTCAGGTTTTCATACATATTTGATCAGCTCCAATCAAACAACAAATGAAGATGTAAGTTCATAGTTTATTTCTAAATGGTAGCTAGGAGGTTTTTCTCAAGTCACACCTGTTGCATCAATTTGTGAATGCCTCATTAGGAAAGAAGACAATAACATGGTTGTGCTTGATTCAAAAGATCAGATAAAATCTTTTTGACTATATTTGCCGTGGCTTGAAAATATGCTGGTTTATAGACATAGTATGTTCCTTATGGTTTATACGTACGGGACCTCTATGTTGAAATAGGAAAATACAGAATAGAGGATACAAAGAAAAAAGTATATTTTATACACTAGTGAATTAATAAATGTACAATAAGTATTTGTACAAACATATTTCAGTATCTGTTTTTAATTGAAAGTTCTAAACATTATTTGACTCAAAAATTGATTACTATGAAAATTGAAAAGTGTGTTGAATCCTATAAACAAAAATTTCACCCTTTATTTTATTTTACCTTTGAAATTTTTTTGCCAGTCTGAGGTCTAAAACCTCAGAGTAAGGAGTAAGGAAAGGAGTATATAATTAATTTAAAGGTCAACATTCTTATTTCTACAGTCTTCTATTTTTCATGTAGGTTTCCAGTTTTGGTGTGCAATTATGTTTAACTGTGAGTGAATTCTTCATGTGTCCTCCCCTAACTAAAAGGAAAAATACAATATTAATGATAGGAAAAAATAAAATTAGCTAGGGAGCTAATGGTATAGAAAGCTTGTTGGAAATTTAGTAAGTGATCTAATGAAGTACTGCAAACTTTAAGTTACTTTGCTGTAATTTTCTGTTGTACCTTTTTCATAGGTATCTGGCAGATATAAAAGTAGCATCTTTGAGACTCTCAACACATGTTTTGTCATTGTTTAAGGTCACTGTTAAAATAGTAAACTTTACAATCGATACAATCAACCAGAAAAAAGCTTCCCAAGCAAGCTCAGAAGGAATTGTGCCTCAGCATCAAGTATCAGAGCAAGTAGCCTGACTTGGAAGAAAGCTACATTGTTAGTAAGACAGATGCAATACTCTGGTATTCCTCAATTATTAGATTTAGGCCAACATTGTCTCTCTACATGAATTTGATGTGCTTCCACTATCCCCACTTCACTCAAATAAATGTCTGGTTTGGATTGTTGAAAGACAGATAGCAGGGATCTACAGCAGTGGAACATGTCTGAATTTCAAGTAAACTATTCAGTAGTTTCATTTAAAACATATATCCCCAACTGAATACCACAAAACATTTTACTCAGGCTCACAAATATCTTACAAACAGAAAAGCTAAATAGCTAAGGAAAAATGTAATATGCAGTAAAATGTGGTAATGGCTGCAGATACTTCACAATATTTTAGATCCATTTGTGAACTGTAGGGAAGATAATGTCATGTGCTATGTCATATTATTTGTAAAATTAAACTTAGACCATTAGGTTTAGATGATGAAATTCTTACTGTCAGTATATTGATTCTGTGAAATTTTGGGTTGTCTAAATCTCTGGAGGTAAAGCATGTGCTCACTCATGAGATTGTAGGGTCCAGCCTTGTATAACAGCCCAAAGCTCTAAGTTGTTTGGAAGGTGTCATCACGGGTTTTCCGTGGTCTGCTTCTGCAAGTAGCATGTTGCTGCTATGGTAACCTGATTTGTCCCAACCATTTTCTATGTTGTATTATATGTGATGTATATTGTTCATATCTCTTCAGATTAAAGGATCATGGTCAAATAAAAGAGGTAAAGAAAACTATAATCCCTACAGTTATGGCAACATCTTTACTAATTGCTGTGCTGCGCTCTGTGGGCCCCTCTCTCCAAGGTAAGAGTATCAAAAGCATTGTTAACATAAACAGAGCCGCCTGAGTATTGATGAAAAAATTATTCTTTGCGAGTGCCTGAGTTTATTCAATAAAACTAAAGTTTTGGATTAGTGTCCATTAGAAGCTTTAATTAGGTTTTTCTTCAGTAGTAAAGAGATAAGTTGGTAAACTGGTTAAACTAAATTAGTGATCAAGTGCTCTAAAATGTATTTAAGATGACATCTGAAATGAAAATAAACTTATTTGTTGTTTGAACTTTTGCCACTGCAGTTAATAACTTACAGCAGTGAAAGATTTCTAGTAGTTAGCTGTTGCATGAAGGGCAACTTGAAATTTTATTAAACTCTTACATATGTAACAAATGTTTTTCATAAGTTTAGGAGAGTTTATGAACCTTTAATCTAGAGCAGCTTGATAATTGTTCATTTTTGAACCATTTTATTTAAATGGACAGTATTTTTTTTTATTTAATACTATTAACATACATACATTAAGTTGAATTTGGTAGTCTTGCACCAAAGCAATTCCAAAGAAAGCACAATGGATTGAGTTTTGCTGCATACATTTTCACTTTTGGAATCCAAAATGCTTGTGTATGTAAGATTGGAGATGTTTTTTTCAGCTTGAGGAAAATGGTGTACTGAGCTGAGACTAGAAAAATAAAACTGCCAGCTGAAAAGACTTAATTCTTTTCTTATTCCAGTGCTCAATGAGTAGATAGTTCATGCACTACATATGCAGTAGAGGCCCAGTTTCACTGTAGAGACTAGCTGAGATCTTGTACATTATTTTTGTGACATACTCATCAGTTGATATGTTTTGCTTTCTCTGGAATTATATAGTGATGAATCTGAACTATCAAGAAGGAAGAAAGTAAATGGCTCTATGGTCCAATGGTCAAGGTGTTTAATTGGAAGTGGGATTTTCTAGCTTCGATATCAGGAGTATCAGAGGTGGTTTTTCCATGAGCAGTCAAAGGTCAACAGAAGAGACTGATGTCTTTTCCTAAATTAGAGACACCTGGATAAAGATTTCCACATACTGAGTTAACACTGGTGAGAAAGAGTAGCCGTATCTCTGCTTCCTACCTGCATGGATGCTGCCTGAAGCCAGCCCTTTAATTTTGCCATTTTGCTTTTCTTAAAAGTATGTGACATAAAAGCTTACTGGCACTCTTCAAATTCTTTTGACTCCAAATGGAAATCTTTATTACATCATGTTTCTCAGTATTTGAAATAGCATCTTAAACTGATACAAGTATCAGCACACAATTAGACCAGACTGGCATTGGCTCCTGTGTTTTAACAGACTTTGTACATTTTTTCCTAGACTCCGTGCACCAACAGTACTTATTTAGGTGTCAAAGTATATGTAGAGGTTCTTCAGGGAGATATTTTGTGACCAAGGATAAGAATTTACTGACTGTAAAATGTAAATTGTAACCTTGTTTTTTTACTTTTAATCTCAGCTGTGTCTCAAGTCACTAAATATTAATTTTTCCCTTAAATTCTGGAAAAGTGGCTTACCAGCAATTACAATTCAAAAGTTCAAGTGCCTTTGAGAGTGGAATGCAGGTAGAGACAATCTGTAAATAATCAAAACTTTTCTCACTTCTGTTAAAGATGGTTTCTCATTTTTAAACCTATGCTAGCAAATTCAGAATGCATTTTACATGTCATCAACAATTACTTTCAATTCTTAATTTGATCCATAGCTGTCAGCATAGGTCTAACCAGTTTTCTGATATAATAAATTATATAACATTTTTAAGCATCTTTAACCTTTAACTAGGCCACATTATTCCATTCTATTTATTTTTTTATAATCTTATATAGATTTTTACTTATTTTTAGTAATTTCTTCACAAAGCATTTTCTTAGATGCAAATATGTAATTTTATGAGTGCATCACTTTGGTAAGCACAGTGGAGCATAAGTGGTGCCAAGTATGAAGCACCTGGCGAGTAAGTTGTCTGTCTGAACAAAAGTTCATCTTTCTTTCTTTCTTGGTAATTTTTGTGACTAAGTAGTTTTAATTTAGATGTGAAAACTGGCAAAAAACCCAACCTTCAAAAGAGATACTGAATCAAAGTGCCCTAATGAGTTTTGTAATTTGTTTTCACATCTGTGGTTTAAAGTTCTTTGGTTTTGTGGTATCTGCTGGTAAGCTTGTAAATCTACTGTCTGTGATAAAAATCCAGCAAAGTAGTAGTGTGTATGACTATGTGATAGGCAGTATCCCAAGGAAAAAGTAAGTACAAATGAAGTCTTTTACTTCAATTGAGTAAAAGGGGACATTCTTTTTATTGAGAGGAAGTAGTTATTGATCAGAAATATTTCTAACACTTTTTCTTTATTGTGATTATTCTGTAGCTTAATTGACAGAAGAGGATTTATACAACCAGATACACCGCAATTAGCAGGACCATCAAATGGAATTACAATGTACGGGGCCACACAATCTCAGAGCAACATGGTAGGGATCATCCCATAGTGTTGTTCATCAAGATTCCTGTGAATGTTTTCCTTCTCCACTTTCATGTGAACTAATCAAGTAATAACTAACTGGATACAGCTGACACACTGGGTGGAATGACTTGTTTATTAACAGTAAAGAAAAAAAACAAATTCCAAGGCTCTTTTTAATGTATGTTTCACACAGTGTAACAGTTATGGCTCATGGATTCTAAAAAAAAAAAAAAAAAAAAAGCTTTTCTACACTTGATTTATTGAATATACTGGCATTTTGACTTTTACTGTTGAGACCTGCTGTGTTTTCAAGTGGAATATTCAAGTATCATGGACTTGCTCTGGTTCATCATTTTCCAGCTAATTATTATTTCGTATGGCACTTTCTTCATACTCTGTTTCCTTCCTTGCTTGTACACTGCGGTTTTGCATAGACTAATGTATTTTAAAAAGCAAAGATGAACAAAGAGAAGTTTCTAGGGGAGGAGTATTTTGAAGAAAGAGCAGGAGGACACTGAACTTGCAATGAACAAAAAATGGCAACTGGATTGTTACAACAAAAGCTTTTAAACACCTTTGAAACTGTGCCAATAGTTTTTACTTTTTTTTTTGCTGGTAGCATTGGCTATCATAATGGAAGATAGGATTTTCAGTGCCAAGAAGAAGAGAATAACTGGAAAGATCTTTTTCCAAAGGCAAGCATCTTTCATATGTGCCTGTTTCTGAATTGTTATCCACATATCTTCATATAATGTGGGTTCTAAGACTTTGTCCAAGATGTCATGAGTTATGGACACACTCCCTCTGCCAAAAAAGAGGAAGCCGCAAGGCCTTCTGACATAATTCAGCTTTTCTTTTGAACAAAAGAAGAAAAGACTCTCTCTTCTCAGCCAGATTAGTTTTTGTGTCACTGATAAACTCATATAAAAAATTTGGTTTAGTTCCAAAGCTGGTTTTACATATTATTTTGAGGATTAAATAGGTTTTTTAGTCTCCTTAATAAGAAAAGGTATTAGAGGCACAGTGTTAAGTCTGGATCTTCTGTGAGGTGCAGTTGAGCAGAACAAGGTAATGCTCCATGCAAATTATCAAAATAATATAACTCTGAAGAGAGAAAAGGGTGTTAAAAAAAAAAAGGGGGAAAGCAAACCTTAGAAATGGGCTGAGGTCTTTCAGGGATTACCTAAACTTTCTTACTCTGTCAAGGCTTCTTATTTGTGAGGATCATAAACCCAAGTATGTCCCTGGTATTAAATTACCTTGTCATTATAAGAATTATACTTGCATTGTAAGAAGACGCTATCATTATTCTTAGATATTAATGAGAAAATCTTGTGCTAGTTTGATAGAAAATTGACTAAGTTTGTCTCTAGGAATGGACAAATCTGTTATGGTATTACTTCAAATCAAACAGGTAGCTGTTAGGATTTTAAAGTGTAATACCTATAATTACGCAAATTCTTCAAGGACTTCAACTTCTTTTATCCTAGAACACCGCACCACGTCAGTTGAGACAGGCTTAGGTTCTTTAATAGTTATCAAAGTCACTAGGAGATGTCTAGATTTCATTCCTGAAAATGATCTCTTGGAAAAAGCTTGAAAAATGTAATATGTCAAGTTTGATTTGAAGGAATATCTTTTAAGACTGTAGTGCCATTTTTCTCATTATTCCTGGTCTGTGTCCAGGACCAGTTGGTTTCTAGTGGCCGCTTGCTATCAGGATTAAAATTTCTCCCTTCAATTTTGTTGCAAACTGTTAAAGACATGCTTAGTTTACCAGTCTCTAACACTGTTTTCTCTTCCTTATTGAAGGGGATGGGTCTAGTACTGCCACTAAAATTGTATTATTATGATTTTAGATAAGGGCAGACAAAGTAAAATTCCTTGACTGGAAAGAGCATGTGTAGATCATAGTCTGAGACCATAAATACTTTCTAAATGGCAGAGGTTTAGCCATTTATACATCTTCAGAGATATTTACACACTATTTTATCAAGCTTAATGCTTTTGCGTACAAGAAATAATTTATTAAAAATCTGAAGTGTGTTTCAGTACACCTTTATGGTGTGTCTCCAGTTTTATTCCAGAATGCATTGCATCTTCTTATCTCAGCATTGAATCCTAATGTCTAGATGTTATACTGCTTAATCCACATAGCGTGCTAAAATGTCTATCCTGACATTGATATTAAATAAAGATTTTAATGAGCATATTCTCTCACAATTGTCTTCTCTTATTCCTTCCCTCTTTCATTTCCTTCTCTTCCCTCAAGTCTTTTACTCGGTGACTTGTGTCTATCTAAATAGAATTATTGTGCCTCACCCAACTAGCCTCTTGTCCCTCTTTAAATCTCCGAGTTGCTTAGTATTATATTCTCTTTTCATGTATTTTGATAAGTCTTTTAGCATAGCATCATTTTTGCATTTAAGCTCAACATAAATATCAGGTTAAGTATAAAGTTGCCAGACGCTTGTTTTCAGTGCAATATATTATCTGTTATTCTTTATACCATTTGTGGGGCACTATTTTTGTATTTAACAAGTTTTGTGGTAATTTTGCCTCCAAGACTTTGAATATTTCATATAGGATCTACCCTTCTCGTGATAGTGACCTAGTTTGTCACAATCTCAAAAAGTCAATTATTGCTAAAATCACTGCACTGTGATTTTATTTTTTTTTTATAGATCTTTATAGAAGAGATTTTTCTCATGTTCTGTCCTTAATATCTCCCTTATTTTACTGAAAGCTGAAGTTGTATTTACTTTTATAAAGGCTGGAAGCACATACCATTATTATTTTGCTGGTACATTCCAAATGTTTTTAATTACTTTTCCAATTTAATTTGAAAATAATCTGGTAAATTGATTAGTCAACTTCTTAATATCCTTATCCCCATGACAGGCATGGACGCTTGGAGGTCATAATCCATACATCTGGTTATTTCCAAAGTGTTTCCTTATTGCATTTTATTGCTGATTATTTTTGCAACCTTGTCATTAGTTGGATTGCCCAAGTAGATTTCTTATTCTTAAATATTCATATTCTTTTTGTATGAAGGACAGTATCTCATCCATTATGAAATAAGAATTTTCTCTGTAATTTATTCTTTCTCTTTCATTTTAAAGTTTATTTTGTGTTCTGAAAGAAGTTCTAATTTCACCATAAACCCATCAGCTACCATTTTTTGGGTCTGCACTACTATAGTGCTTAGCTTTCCCTTAAAAGCCTGAGCTGATCCTTGGGGTTTGATACAGGGTATTTTATTCTTTCGTATTCCATTAAGAGGAAGCACAGACTATCTCACTTCATTTTTTTTGTTGTTGTTTTGTGGGTTTGTGTGGGGGGAGGTTTTTTGGTTTTTGTTTTTGTGGGCTTTTTTGTTTGTTTCTTTGTTTTTTTGAGGAATCAATTTGGTTTATATTTCCTATGATGTCTCTAGGAATTCTCTAATGCCTTATAAAGTGATAGACTTTGCTCCTTTCTGACTTTGTGTCAGGACAGGTTTATTTCCTTGTTTTTAAGAAATTCACTTGTACTCCTGCATTCCTAGGCATCTCTTCTTCAGTGCTTAGGTAGTTCCTTGTGTGCCAAATTCCCTTATTTCTAGTTCTCTGTTTCCTTTCTTGGATACAAATTCTTTAGAGCTTTTTCTTACTTATATGTACCACTAAAAATTGCAGGAGCCATAGTGCGTGTGCAACATTTGTTACCAGTGAGGTACCCAGGAAAGTCCTCTCTCAGGTGTTCACATAAGTATTATTATCATTCATCTGGAAACAGATCCAGCTGCACCAGGCAACAGTAACTCTGACTGTCCTAGTGTACTTTTTCCCTTGATTTTCATATTTTCATTGTTAGTGGTAAGTATTTCTGTTATGACAGTAACAGGATTGGCAAGGACGGGGGTCCAATATTACTGGGAGTTTTACAAGTGTGTTTGCTTGTATATTTACTGATGTCCTTCCCAAATGCCTGAAACAGAAGTCAACATCACTACAGTCAAGGTTTTTCATTAAAGCATTTTACTTCCCAGTTAAAATGGTTTAAGGGCACATGCAAGTAAATCAACTTCAGCATTTTGCGTTGGGTTGGGATACGTTTTAGGAGCAATTCTTTTGATAGTGCGTGTTTACTGCAGTTTTATTCATATCCCAGAGCAGTGTCAGAGCACATAAACTAGATTTATTTTCTCTCTTCCTCGTGCATTGTACTACTTGATAGTGGAGCCATTTACTGGGTGGGGTTTGTGGCTCAGTTCTTGCACAGTACCCACAGTACGCTGATTTTGATTGTGAAATCCTGCACCTGTTGGGAACAGTTATACAGCTCCATCCCTCACTTTTTATCCATCTACTGTATCTACCTAGTATGGTATTTCAGCATCCTTCCTGTTACTTCATAGCACTGTCAGCCTCCTCTGAACTTCTTATTGTTTGCACTTTTTTCAGAGATGCTGAGATAATTCAACCTCCTTTTCTCCATCTTTTGAGAACTTTAACAATTCTTGAATGTTACTAGTCTTTAGAAAAATTTTTAAAAAGTTTATTTAAAATTTAAAGTAAATGATCTGTTATTATTTAGAAATAAACACATTTAGAAATGTGAAAAATCTATTGCCATGTACAACAACTATGTTATCAAGTATTTTCTGTGTAGCTTAGAAAAGAAACAGATTTTCTTCATTAAAAAATGTGTTTCTTTAGTTGTTTGTATTTATTATTTGTGAAATAAACACAGAATTCTAGGTTTTGTCTAATTTGCTTTAATTTGTGCCTTTTTATGTGAAAATAAATACAGAGATGCCTAAAAATTTCTATACATGTATGTAGTTGAACTTTGGTACTGGTAGAACTTACTGGACTTGTTTTGCCTTCAGAATCTTCTGTTCCTCTTGAAACAGTGGAAAATAAAGTCAGGTCTGAAGTAAGAAGGTACTAATAGAATAATTTTGACTGTAGACTTTTAGTTATTTAGATTTCAGTGCTTGGGTTCCTTTTTGTTATAGTGATAGAGTTTTTTATTTCATTTGAAATTCTGGTGTTGAATAATTCATGTGATTAGTAGCAGTAAAAGCTTCTGGCCCTAAATTTCATTCAGTCAAGAGTGAAATATGGAGTTGAGGAAAACCTACCATGTCAGCCCTATAAACAAATCTGATTTCCTTGTTAAGTTTTGTGTTGGCTGTTTAGACTTAAGAATAGTCTATCTGTATAGTATGTGTTTTTATCAGATTTTTTTGAGGGCTTCATTGAGAACATATACTTTCTCTAGTTTAAACTTTGCCCTAGTTCACTTTTGAAAGCTGTTTACAGCCTGTGTTTTCCCAAAGATTTTGTGCTGCTCTCCATTAAACAGAACAAGAAAAGGAAAACCTGAAATGTGTCTAAATGAAAAGAGAGGCTTTAGGGAAATGACAAGGACATGGAAAATGAAGAGAAATACAGCACCTGAAGAAGTTTATAACGTGATTTAATGGAGCTTTATAAGGCTACTTTATCTTTTCCAGTAGTGATTCAATTGAAATGCAGTAGAGTTCTGTAAGAAAATGAATTCAGACTATACAATGAGTTCAACTAAATTACCTTCAGCTAATTTAAAGGGGTGTACTTGTATTACTTGTATTGCCTGGAACACATTATTGATTGCTTTTAGAAGATCAGAGCTGAAAGTTCACTAAAGCAGTAAGTCAGTTGCTAATGTTATTTGTTTTCAGTGTACCCCAGTGATTATAGGCATTCCTTTGTTATTTAATATGCATTTTGGCTGCTGCTTTTCAGAGAAGATAGGTTTTGTTGGTCTTTTGAAGTTTGAAGTTTCAGTTAAAATATTTTTAAGGTCTACATAGTAAGGTTAGTTGAAGGGGCTATAGTTTAATTGAAGTAAGCAGGTGTGAATAACAGAATGTTAATCAAGAATGAATTATTCACACTGAATTGCTAATTGAAAACATGTCTTTAATATGTGCTGACAGTTTTCTTCTTAGTAACTTAAGCAAGATTTTGTCTTTAAGCCTGTGAGTAATCCCTCTGAAATTATAAGGGGACCACTTCAATTGTTTGGCTGGGGCTGTTCATCATTTGGGGGTGGGTGGGTGGGGAAATTGCTTACAATTTGTGTGAACTCAATTCATGTAATAGGAAGTCTTTCTGAAAGCAGAAATGTTGGAAATATGTAATTGAGTAAGGATTGGACTTCTGCCTATCAAAAAATAGTTGGTCTGGAAGTCCTAAACCACTTAGACATGTTTTAAATACTACCTATCTACTATGACAAATATTCTGCCTGCACACTTTCTGAATGTAACGTGTGAGCATCCATCAAGCTATTCAGTGGTGAAATTGGAGAACCTGAAAATATCAGAGGAACCATTCTTAGTCATGGTTTTCATTATATGGTGAAGGAAGCAAAAGTCTTTCCGTGAGTTTTCATAGGGTGTATTACAGTGGCTTATTAAACTGAAATGGGCATTTTAGGGAATTGCTATGATGTTAGTAGCAATGGTTATGATCCATAATATCGGAAAAGATGATGTATTTGTAACATCTAGTAATCTGATGTAGATCAAAGAAGTAGTCATAAAGCAGAACATACTGCTTTAACAGAATACTTGAAATAACAGCTGTGAATAGGCCTATCTTACCTCTGGATGTATCTTTTATTTTGCTTGCTTGCTTCCAAATGTTCCTCATTGCATTGGCTTTATAGTTTTATTTATTGATTGTAGTATTTTTCTTACACAGCAGAACAGTCTTATGTCAAATAAATCTAACAAGGTTTTGAAAATCTGCAGATTAAATATATTTTTTCCTTAGAAGTTCTCAAAAATCTTACCAATTTGCATTACAGAAAATTTGGCAGTAGGTGTACTACCCACTTAGCTAGCTGGACATTACTGAAACACCTACCTGTCTTGTCATCTCAAGAAATAAGTGATAATTTTGTATAAGCAGTTCTTAGGAATGGTGTAGGGCCAAAAGCATTTCTGGTAGTAGTCACTCCAGCTTAACTGAATTTATATAACACTGAATTTCACTTGTTTTTGAGACAGTACTTGCCAGGAAACTTGTGTTGTACTTTGATTGTTCACATTGTCAAGATTAGTCAAGAAACTGCCTAAAAAATCTTTAAGGTTAATCTCAAATCTCTGTGTCTGCAGTGCTGCCTGATTTCTACACATCCTCTAGAATACAGGGTGTAGTATATTTTTTAGAATGTATATATCATGTATTAAAAGTAATTTAAGAAAAAATTTTTACTCATAAGGGCTGTATTGCCAACTATATTTTTATCAGATCACCTGCGTCAAAGGAATTCTTGTTCTGGAAACATTCTGTAGTAGCTTAATTCCTACATGTGAAGATCAGTTAAAAGAAGAAAATTGCCTAGTTTTTGAACTTAAAGGTGATGCTTAGATCTATTTTAAAGGCTACTGAAGCCCTTAAGTGAGCACAGTAAATATTTTTCATAATTTACTTCGATAATAATCCAAAGCATTGGCTCAGTTATGCATGCCTTTCTTTTTTTTCCTGGGCAGCATGCGATGGGATTTTTGGGTGGCTAACCATGGAATGATACTAATGGCTTTCTTTTTTTCTCTTCACATCCCATTCTTTTCCATACCTTTTTGTCCATATTCTCCCATTTTTTTTCTCTGTTTTGTTTACGTTGTATGATTTTGACACCCTTCCATTCTACAGTGTGACCAAGATCAGTGCATTCAGAGCACCAAATTCGTTTTGCAGGCTGCTGCCACCCCTCTACTACAGAGTGAGCCAAGCATAACTAGTGAAGAGCTACCTTTACCAGGAAAGACTTCTATCAGTGGGCCTTGTGCAGCTCTAACTCTAGGGCAACCGACACCGCCATCTTCTATGCCAAATCTCACATCAGATTCAGGTTTGACAGACATCATACCATTAAAAGATGAACATGAAGGTCATCAGTTTCTCACTCCTGAAGAAGCTCCATCACCCCCTGGGATGCTGCCAAGTGGAAGTCCTATCACACACAGCCATACAATGCACGTCCTGAGTCTAGCCAGCCAGGATTCATTGCATGAAGACTCAGTACGTGGTCTTGTGAAGCTCAGCTCAGTTTGAACAGCTTTTTTGAACATCACACCATTTCCTGGTGTCTATACAAATCTCTACTTAACAGGAAGGACACTTCAGTACCACTGTAAGACTTCGTAACATGCTTGTAATGGAAACTATATCGCATAGTGGAGTCTACTAAAAAGACAAGTTATTTTTCAATGGAGCTATGGCATCTTTTTGAACAGGTTGTCAATGGTTGTGCTTTGATGGTGACTGCATTTTATTTTTAAATAAAACCAGAAAAGGTCAATAATCTTGTTTCCTGAAGCCTTGGTACACCAAGTTGGAAGTCTGCCTGTAACAAACACCATGTACAGTACAAAAGAGAGAGATTCTTGGATGTAAGTGTCATGCTCTGTGTTCTATGCTCTTGTAATACACACTTATTAAGGCTTACCACACCTGTGGCCAGAATGATCTGCACTTACATGTTATGCTACCAATATTTGAGAATAGAAAACTACCATTCCATTTGTTAATACAAAAAAAAAAAAAAAAAAAAAAAAAAAAAA
>NW_020955217.1:1168827-1269870 GCF_003031625.1 Empidonax traillii | reverse complement strand
GCTGTTTCATTTAAAGACAGTACAACAAACAAATTAATGGACTATATTTTTTCAATTTATTAAATTTTATTTTAAATTAATCAGTGGTGCCTAGAAGGTGACGAATTACTGATTTGATCATGTTGCATATCATTTAACCTTCTGTTTAAGTGTTTAGAGTGAGGTATTGTGTTGTGCCATACCACAGAATTCTTCCACTCCCTAATGTGATACAGTTACCTGTGGACCTCCAATAAAATTACATCCTCTATTTCGTGGACATGTGTACAGTTATCCTTGCACAGTTTTGGTGGGGAAAGGGGGAAATCATGACTTGGTGGCACAGTTTGTAAAGATTTGACTGGAGCATGTGTACTTAATGAAACAAGAGCTATGGAGGAATAGCTGGTTATAATTAGGACGGCTTCACTATTTTTTATGTTTTTGTTTGAGATGTGTATTTGCTCTCATAAGAGGTCCTTATTTGGAAACAGTACAATTACCCTCTGCTTGCACTGTAATTTTCTGTTCCTTATCATATGGCTAAAGGGTGAGGGGTTTAAGATTCAAGACAAAGACAGAGAGCTTAGTGAAGTAATCTTGAATGATTAACATAGTCAGTAGCTGTCCCCAGCCATCATCCTTCATTTGTATTTGTCCTTCGATATTTTAAATGGAAATCTTGATTTCGGAGAATTCTTCTGTGCTTTTTGTTTGTTTGTTTATGTAAACACAACTGAAAGGTTAAAGAGATTTTTAAAGTATTTTTCATGACAGCTGAAGAGGAACCTTAGTTAAGCTGAGAAACTGTAATAGCTTTAATACTGTATTTACCGGCTTTTCAGAGTGTGGATTCCACTTTTCTTAGGACAGACTGAGTGCAGAACGTGCTTTATCTGATGCTTCTATTGCATGAAAACCATAGTTAAGAAAAGTACCACCATTTAAGGAATGTAACAGTTCTGTATTTTTGGCTGTGGTCATTCGCTGACACCAAGATGAAAATCTTTCTTCTTTTTTACTTTCATTGTTGAAATTGAGAACAATCAGCCTGCAGAAAATCAGTCACCCATGCCATTGAAGGTTCAGATGAGATACTGACAAATCCCTTACTCCTCTGCAATTTCATAAGCAATCTGTTTCTATAATTGATGATGCTAGCTTTGACCTAATTCAGCATGTAGAATATAGCAACGGTTTCTGTCTGTAAGTGCCATAATGGGTCTAACAAAGAACTTCTGGCAGTCAAACCTGTCCCAGTTATTTGAGCCACCAAAGAAGCTCTGGCAGACAAGTCTGTCCCAGCTGCTGTAACCACTCTCCCAGCATTTTCCAGAAGCTGGGACAGTCTCAAATTCTTTCTGCCAGCCAAACTGTAGTGACTGACATGTCCCAGTTGGCTGATCTCCCAATAAGCCACGAGTATCAGCACTTACTTCTGTATCTGCTCTTGAAGAAGAGTCAGTGATGCTGATGATCTTGATTTCATCTTTCTCTAACCTGACTTCACGTGTACAAAGCTGTGAACATCTGCATTAAAGCAGGTAATGGATTGAGTGCTGGAGATACTGGTCTCATAGACCAGTAAGCATCCCAGCTTTTGAGTTTGTAGACCAGTATTTGATGAATAATTATCTCAGAGGTGCCTGTGGGTAGTTAACTGTGGATGCATTACTCACTACAGAAAAGGGCGAGTCAAATATTTTTAATGTGGTATCAAAACTTTCCATTTGTACAAGTAATGATGAGGATGACTTATTTTAAGGAAATTGTTCTTTTTAAGCCTCCCTGAAATAGACAAGGGATTTTATGTTTCCAAGAATACCAGCTTCGTGACAACATTCGTATGTCATTGCCACTAGGGAGTAGTGCAGAAGGCTCTGTGCACAATAAAATTAGTGTCAGTTTTAACATGAAAGGGAAGAGAGTGGGACAGGATTAGAGTCTTTACACTGTTTTCTTGGTGCTCATGCTTTCAACCATCATTTTCTGAACTTTCTGTTTTGTTTATAAGTGGGGTGTAAGAATTACCAAACAAATTGGAAACAGATGTGTTAGTTTAAACGTGCTAGTTACGTACTTGTTCAGGTGACTTTCTTTTCGTTTTTAAGATGATGGTCTTGTTTTCTAAACATGCTGCCTGTGTTTCTAAGTTTGGTGTTTGAAAAGGCACTTAATACCTTGAATTCGTTTATATATTTACATCATCCTTATTTTAGGTCTCTTTTCCTCCCCATCTGTCTGTTTTAAATGGTGGCATCTCTAACCTTCCTGACGCGGCTGCCTTGCGAGGACATCTGCTGGAAGGTTTCGGAACTAAGTACTAACCCAGGCGGAGTGGTAATTGCAGTCTTTGATTGACAGCAGGCAGTGATTTAGCAGCAGGTTGATCAAAGAAGTGCCTCTGACAGGGGTTTTAGTCCCTTCCTCTCACCTCCATCACATCTGTCTTCAGTCGTGAGCACTCCCTTCGTTGGAACTTGTATATACATCTGGAATGAGTCAGCAAAGTAACTATTCATCACCTTCTCTACAGATTTGATTACTGATATTTTACTTTGAACTATGATTACAGAGCATGCACACTAAGGATCCAATATTATAATCCTAGTTAATACTGCACAGGGGGGTCTCTATGGAGTTTTTTTCCTTTGGCAATTAGTATACTATTATTAAAATGAAATGTTTGATTTATAAATATAAAATCAAAGTTGATATTTTCAGAAAAGTAAATATTTTTTTCCTAAAATCTTTGAATGTGTAAAAACTAGTTAGTTTATCTGATTTAAAATATTTCTTCTGCTTTAGTTTTTTTTAATCATATTTTTCCCTTCTAGTTGTCTATATAATATTCTTTGTAGAATGAAATACAGTTCTTCATAAAATGTTTTTAAAGGCTCTTTATTCTTGTGATTTCTCAAAGACACTTCTGCCTGGAAAGGGAGTTTTAAATTCCTATCAGTTAAACAGTAATGTAATAAAAGTCCAAGTATTACTGTATTTTTGTATTATAGTACATCCTTTGGCAACTTTTTATCTGTTCCTGTTAACTGATGATACAGGCAGATGTATTTCTGCATAAAATGGTTAGTGCAGTCATAAAAAATAATCTTACAGATGGAAGAATTAGCTCTTTTGCAGATGATCCTAGTAAGTGCTCATAGAGGAAACCCGAAGACGTGGTTCAGCAGCATGTCTTACAGGGGTGATGACCAACTTGTAGTAAGCAGATTTTTATTTTTTGAAGTCTATATGGTGAGTATAATAGTTCACAGTAAGTAAATGGTTGCTTAATGTTCAAAATACTAAACAAAGGAGCTTCACTGTAGAACCTACAAAACTGAGCTACTATTTGTCTCTTAGTTCCCAGTTTCAATACAGCTTGAAGAACAATTTGGCAGTGTTAAAGAGGGATCTAATCCTTACATTAGTCATCTTCTGCTTTAAGTTATATGTGGGAACTGTCCTCACATATCTGTTGTTCTTTTTTTTTTTTTCCTCTTCCCCTCCTTATCAGCAGTGGTACCCTTAAGCTGAACATGGTGTGTTTGCTTGTGGGCCATTTTGATCCTTGTTTCAAAAGCCAGTTGCTGCCCGAATGATTTTGTTTTAAGGGCTGACCTAAAATGAGGTACTATGCTTCAACACTTTCAAATATTCTTAGGCCCAAAATATGAATGAAATGTTATATAGACAGTTCCATATAGATTTAGTTCACTTAAAGTAGAACTGTCATAGTTTTCAGGATTCATCTGGGTCAGGACTTCCTGGTTTTGTTTTGCCTGCCTGCAAAGATGTTGCAATATGACATCTGTCTGAGTCCACTGCCAAGACTCCTAAAAAACTCTTGAGAATAAGTAAGATATTTAAACCTGTGGATATTTAGATTAATTATGAATTGTTGCAGCAATTCAGTTCCATCACCAGAAGGTAACTGTCTGTTAACATTCAACTATAGAATTTGAAAGTTCATCACAAACAAGGCAAGCTGGAGAGGAGAACAACTTTTGGATGTTCTGAAGAGATTAAAAAGGAGTTTGTTTCTAAGGTACATCAGAGAGGACAAGAATAAGAAGATGAAAAGGAGAAGACTGAGTGAAAGTGGAATAGAGAAGATTAGCAGGTGACATGGAGGAAAAGAGGAATTACCTGTAAGCTGTGGAGGGAGAGGGAGGGGATATAAACAAAAAAGCTATATGGGAAGGAAAATGAGGACAACTGTCAATATTGATCAAACAATATTTAAAAAAAAAAAAAACAACAACAATTGCTCTTTGTTTTGGGTTTGTTTGTTTTTTTCTTTCCTCCTGAGAAATTTCTTAAAAGTCTTTCTAGAAGAATATTAAATATGGTCAGACTTGTGAGAGAAAGTAAATGTAGGAAGATGATAAGGAAAATGTGAGGAGTTGGTCTGCTCTCAAGCTCCTTTTCCCTAATACTTTTTTCTACTTCTGAATACAAAAACAGACCCTTTGAAGTTGACAGGAATCTAAAGACACTGACCATGCTAAAAGTGATAATTGCTTTAGCATGTTGAATATCCATACCATTAATTGTTTTAGCATTCTATATTTCCATACCAGCAGTGCCATTGCATTGGGAAAATGAATTATATACTATGATTTTGTGTTTCTTGGTGATGCCTTCATTAAATTTGCTCACTTTTTAGTAAAAGTGTTTTTCTAAGCAGCAGTCTCACCAATTACCATGAACCCTGGAATTCCGTCAGAGTTTCTGTGGCTAGTGTGCAAGTAGGAATTAAGACTACAGGCTAGATAAACTTCATGGTTTGCAAACCAAAAATCTATTCCACAGATATATTTACTTTTATATATACTGAAGTCCATTCCACTGGCAACAAAGCATCAGTGACAGAGTTACTTTGACGTATTTTATGCGCCTCCCAACTTTAGCTACATTGCCTCTTCTGAAAACTTGGAAAAACAAAACTAAGTTTAATCCAACTATAGTTTAAATTTTGTCAAACCCAAAGCTGATAAGAGCTGCTGAGATGTACTGTGTGTATTTAGGTGTAGTTATACAAAGGACAGGAAGAGACCACCTTAAAACAGCTTGACTGAATATGATGTGTGATACAAGGAGAGCTCTTGGAGCCTTCCTTCATCTCCTCTTGAAAGCACCATATACAACTGAGAAAAGACTATGAGTTTAGCAGGCTCAAAAGCATCTCACTTTGGTGCTGCGCTCTCTAGTCTGTCCATGGCAAACTGCAGGGATCTCACTGCGCTGGGCACTGCCACTTGGGAGGTGGAAGATGAGCTGGACTATTTGGTTGTTGTACTTGTTAGGGGATGAACTTCTAAAAAGGATGGGAAGTTCAGTCAGGATGGTGGTACTGTAGTTAAAGCAGTGTTTGTGTGAAGGCAGTGAGTGATTCCTGTCACATTTGCTAAGCATGAGGGTTTTGGTAACGAAGCTGCTAAAGTCCTGTGACCTGTTTCCTGAGTCTTCTACACGGTCAGGATAGAGAGTGTTATTGCATGGTGGGTTCACACAGGAGAGTTCATTTATTTAAAAAAAAAAAAAAAAAAAAGCTACTTTAACCTAATTCAGCATATGTATATATAGTTATTGCATGTTGTGCTGGTTTTGGCTGGGATAGAATTCACTTTCTTCATAGTAGCTAGTATGGGACTATGTTTGGCATTTTACTGGAAAGAGTTAATAATTCAGGGATGTCATGGTTTCACCCCAACTACTAACTAAGCACCACACAGCTGGTCACACACCGTCCTCCAGTGGGATGAGGAAGAGAATCAGAAGAGTGAAGTGAGAAAATTCATGGGTTGAGATAAAGACACCTTAATAGGGAAAGCAAAAACTGCACACACAAGCGAGGTGAAACAAGGAATTCATTCACCACTTCCCATGGGCAGGCAGGCGTTCAGCCGTCTCAGGAGAGCAGGGCTCCATCACACATAATGGTGAACATTTCACTCTTCCTTCTTCATCACCCAGCTTTATATGCTGAGGATGATGCCATATGGTCTGAGACATCCCTTTGGTCTGTTGGGATCAGCCGTCCTCCCAACTTCTTGTACATCCACAGCCTGCTCCCCGATGGGGCTGTGTGAGAGGCTCAAAAGGCCTTGACACTGTGTAAGCACTGCTCAGCAATAACATCACTGTATTATCAATACTGTTTGCAGCACAATTCTGAAACATAGGACCATACCAGCTACTATGAAGAAAATTAACTTTATCCCAGCCAAAGCCAGCTCAACATGGTTTTGCAGGTGAGCCACAATTGTGTTGCAATAAACAGAAAATTGGATATAGGATTTCTAATTCGTCTGCCCTGCTACCTGCCTTGTTTTAGTGGAGCAGTTGATTGTGGTTATTGTCTGGAATAGGAAGGACATAGCTAGACAAACTTTCTTCTTTTAGTGCAGTGTTAGGTTTCTTTCAAAGTAGGTCACAGAAAATTAAAAGCATGCTCTGTAGTGCTGACCAGTTAATTTTCTAGCAGGTAGAAGATACCTAATATTTTCATGTACTTTGGTTTTCTTTCTAAATTGAAAGGAAAAACAAAGTTCAAAAAAAGTTTCCAAAGGTTCTGTTGACTTCAACTGAAAAACCTTTTGGAAAGGTTTCATTTTTAAATAAATCTTACCTTTATGTATATAGTATTTAATTTATTACCTATATGAAATTGAAATACTAAAAAAAATCATCTCAAAGTTCTACTGTTGTTTTCGTATTCACAGTGTCTGTCATAGAACCATAGAATGGTTTGGAAGGCATGTTAAAGATGATCCGGTTTCAGCCCCCCCTGCCATGGACAGGTGCACACTATCTCTTATTATAGTTACATTTGAAGAAGAAAAGAAATTCTTTATTCAGTAATTACATGAGTAGCACCAGTTTCGAATATTTTTCTGTTACTCTTGAATATTTTTTCTCTCTTGTATCAGAGATCTAAAATTCTCTTCCATCTTTAAACCAACATTCTGTAACACATTGTACCTGATCTTTTTTTAATTATTTAATAAACTTCTGATAGAATAAGTCAGGACTATTAAAAACAGTTCACACAAATCAGGAAAAAAACCCACAATACTACTTTCTAATAATTAGGTTGCAAGACTTCACAATAGTAATAGTAGAACTGCAGTTGATATGAGATGGCTTGCTCTAGATTCCAGATTCTGATATCAAAGAGAGGCCAGAGAAAATTCCTATCTTCCATTTTAGAGTGTCTTTTCCCTTTCATCCTTCTGTTTCCCCATCTAATCAGAAAATCCTGGGACAAAGAAACTTGGGATCCTTCCATCTGTCAGAGAGGTGTCTGACCCGGCCTTCACCACCTTAGTCACAGCACCTCTCTCTGTGCCTACCCAGCACCCTGGTGCAAAGCTTCCCTTACTGCTGTGGCTCCTGAGAAAACCCTCAGTCTGCAACAAAACCAGCCAGGCTTCCTCTGCTCCTTCACATGGGGATGCTCTTGAAACCAATTTTGTCATTGAGATGACCAAGGAGGATTTCTGGGAGGCCCACAGGAACAGGAGTTGTTCCTTGGTTGTTCGTTTCATGAAAAGCAAGTTCCCTGTCTTTCCAAGACCCTTTTATATAATTTGATTGACTTATATTCTTATTTAGGGGCAGGGAGACGGAGACACACACTGGCAGTATACTTGCATAGGAAACCAGACTGAAAAAAAAAACACTAAAAATTTGGATTCCCAGGCTAAAAGATGTGGGAAAGGAATATATGGGTGAGGAGGGAGCAAGAAGACTTATATCCAGAACTTTCTGACTAAATGCCTGGGACCGAATTTTTTCTGGCCTTTGTTTCTGTATGTATTCACAATAGTATTTTAGTGCAATTTTGGAATTTGTTTTCTTGTTACCTCTGCTGAGCACTTCAGCTGTAAGGACAATAGCATCCTACAGAATTTTACTAACACCTATGTCAAGGATAATTAAGGAGCACAGCGCTGATTAGAATACATACCTAAAAAGTCTGAAAGAGATGTATTTCTCCCACTGACAGTAAGGAAAGAACAGATTACATCAGAGAAAACAGAAACATGGAGTAGTGTATTGGATTTTAGCTAGTCTCCTTTGAGCAGCATCACATTCACACAAACTGATACTTGTCAGTGGTCACACTAGTGTTAGTGGGAAAGTAATGTAAGTATGAAGAGGTGGCCTTAAAATGTTTAATTTAGTGTCTTTCCACTGAGATACACAGCAATGAGCTGTTGGTAGCACCAGTACAGTGGCAGATGCATTGCCTATGCATGGAAGGAAAAGAGGAATGGGAAATGCTGCATGCAGCCTGTTATGTGATTCACAACAACTGTGTGCAAATTGAGGATGCTGACACACTAAAAAATTACAACTTGCTAGTACTTTATCTTATTCTAGATATTAGCTGTTGACCCAGCATCCTATTCATGTTATCAGTCCTTGAACATCTGCATTGTAAAGATTAGCTCATACTGAGAATTCTATAGTAAAACATACTGTACATAATCGTTCTAAAAGCACAGGAATTTCTCTTGATGCCTCTGAAGCTGGCTTTTACTTGTTTCTCAGAGGGAAAAAAATAAAAAAATCCCTCCAAATCATTCCCCAGTAATAAGTAGGCAGTTTTACATAACTAATATGTTTGAGCACTAACATGCAGTAAAGGACAAGCAGTGCGAAATTATTAGCTATTAAGATTAATTTTACAATTTTTAAGTAATTTGGAAATATAACCACATGTGTGTCTTCGTGTGAAATCACAATTTTGGATATTTATCTTGGGAGTGCTGCTAAGTTTAGATAGACATGGAATTTCCAAAGGAAAAATACAACTCAGAGGACAAAATCTCTGACCCAGTGCAAGCAGCCCCACATAATTAAAGGATTTTTTAATTTATTTTGCTTTTACTATTTCAGTGGTACATAAATGGCAAGTACTGTGTTGGTGTAACATTCTTGACATGTGTAGAATTTTGTAATTAAATAAGCCATATTTTCTGAACAAGATAGATTAAAAGACCAGGGTGCTATTTCTGATTGTAGAAAGTCTGTTTGATTTTATTTTTTTAAACACAGCTTTTCAATACTCTGTTTTATTATATTGGATAGTGTATAACCCATATGAAAAAACAAATATCCAGGTTTGACATGTAGCCAAGGTGCTCTGCTGATTTAACAGAGCCTGATGCTGTCCCAAGACATTATCTATCATGTAGATCTGAGGTGGTTTTTTTGTCCTCACATATTTAGGCAGTGCTCTGCTTTATTGTGTTCAATGTTTAATCTTTTTCTAATGGACAATGCAATTGGTTGCAGTTCTGCCCCAAATAAGGAGCAGGAAAGACGCCTGCTTTCAGGCTTCTTTTCTGCCACTTCAGTTTCCTAACTACTTACCTCTGCAATTACTTTTGCATTTCCTTCTTCTAGGTTTCTGGATATTCCTCTGTCCTACTTTGTTTTTCTAATTTGTTCATAAGGAGGGTGTTCTACTGGAAAGTTTCATCTGATGGAGCATTTAGCTGTGTTTCTTTTTTGATTTCTAGTTGCACCTCTTTAGAGGGGTGATCAGCTATAAACAGAGTTTCAAATGTTCAGTTCTTTATTGGAAGCTGGTGAGGTCTACAGCCTTCCATTGGGCCTGAAGTGTCATGTCTTCTGTTTGAGACAGGACTTTATGTGGAGGCTTTTTTCTGTAGTTGTGTAGGTCTTTATTAGTTTCCTTAGTGAACATATGAATTTACAGGTATAACAAAGATGCACGAACTGAAAAAGTTGTATGAGTTTGAAAGAACGGGGAATAACAAGATTCTATTGGTTCTGTCAATTAATTATGTTTCAAAAACAAACCAAAAGGCATATTCAGTTCACAGGGAAAAAGAGCTACTCTGCAGTTCTGCGCTTTTTAAGTAGTCCTTTTGTCAGGCAACACTCACCTTTGTTACTTACGTTAAGTTGTCACTTGTCACCGCTACTCACTTTTGTGTTTGCATTTGCTTCCTGAATTGGGAACACACCAATTTTGAGTCTGAGCTAGCTAATGGAAGAATATATTGCCTCATCCTCTTCATCTGAGAGCCCTGGAATAGCATATTTTCTGTGCCCAAGACTCATATTTTCTGTGGTATGCTGGCCACAGCAGCATGACCCTCTCCCACAGACTTGCAATGGATATTATTATGGATATAATGGATATTATAATATTTTATATGTATGTCTGAATACATACACGTACACGCTCCCTGTATCACTGCAGGGGCTTATTGTGCTCTGGCTGCCAAGCTCTGCATTGTTTATTGCTGAACTTAACAGGGGTGTTGTGTAGTCCCCCAGCCTGCCTCAGGCTCCCTGAATGGCAGCCTTTCCCTCAGCACACTGGCTGAATCCCCATCTCCACCCCACCATACAATGTTGGTGTCATTCTCTGGTAGTTTCAAGGTTATTAGGAAGATCCAAACCCACATACATACCCACGAGCTCAGGATGATAGCTTAAGTCTGTTTTGCCTTAGAAAACCCTTCTAAACAATCCACACAATTTTGCCTTATGCTTTGATTTTCTGTATGTGCAAGTCCACAATAGATAGCGTGAACTTTCATCCATATACTGGTAATGCTGACTAATCTCTGAAGTTGTTTTCCTGTTCAAAGAATATAAGCCATAGCATAGAGCTTCTTTCAGTATACTTCTGCAGCTCCCCTGTGTTTCTGAGTTTTACCTAAAGTAAATCCTTGAGCTTATTTCTAAATCTGCTGAAAGCTTCAAGATAGCAGATTACTTTGTATAAGTGGCTTGCTGGACGACTCAACCTATAAATGATTTAGTACCTGTCTTTCCAGAAGGGCTGAAGCTAGGTTATATGTTCTATAATTCAGAAAATGCTTAACACTTGAGTGAACAGGCACAAACAAAAAAAAATATGATTGATTCACCCAGTACTAAAGCAAATCTCCTGTTTGTATTTTTTTTTTCCTTCATCATTGTTCAGTGTTCCTCGTTCTCTGTTAAAAGAAATCAGGGATGTAGGATTATACATCCAGGTCTAGAAAGGCAACAGGAACAGTAACAACCCTGTTTAATTGTGCTGTTACACCAGAACATTTAAAACTTACTGGATTATAAAAACAAATGTTGTTTGTTCTTTTTTCTTTCAGAATAAACTGCTTGTTTCAGTGCAGTTGGGTCCAGTGAGGTGCTATTTCAGTCCTCCAGATAATTTACTTGTTCTTTTTCTGGGAAGATAAGTATCTGTAGAGGGCATTTGTGCTGTAAACAAGTGTGTTGTTTATCAGATCACCTTAAGATGTATCTCTTCCATTCATTTAAGTAAATATTTATTTACTATAGTTCATAGCTACCATTTTTTTAAAAAGGAAAGTTTCAGGCAGTAATCTTGCCCACTTGCAATAATATGGGAAGTTCCTTGTGTAGTTTTTAGTTAAACAGGTGAAAAAACACTCCGTAAATTGTGGCTTTACATATGACACCTGTGCATAATTGTGGTCTCTATATCTTTATGTTGTGAAGACCTTGCTCTTGAACTGTGAGTTTCACTGGGAATTAATATATTTATCAAAGAAAAATACTTGCTTGTTTTTTCAAGATCTGATGTAGACAAAATTAGCAAAAAGATGTGAATGGGGAAAAAAATTTTGTAATAATTCCCATGAAGAAAAAGAGATAAAATTTTGTCTGCAGTCAAGATCTTCTGCAAGTCTTTTCCTACCCGCCTGTAATGCTGCAAAATGGACTAAGCAACTGATAGTTTTTCCCATTGCATGTAACAGGAGTTGTAAGCTAGCACACAGGGTGTTAGACAAAACTGTGTGTTTACATCCAGTGGTTTGACCAGCTAAGATTAAGATAAGATTAACAATTAGAAAAAAAACCTTTTCATTTGACCTCTTTATTGCCATATCTGCCAAGCTTTGAGTCACTGTTGCCTCAGGTTAATGTTTTACAAGAACAATTAAGTAAATAAGTTTACATCGATGCCAAGTTCAATTCTTAAAATGTAGAATCAGCACCGCTCTGCAGTGACAAGAGTTAGATGCATGTGTGACGTAGTAAACAGATTACATTTTGTTATCCTCTCGTTTACTACTTCAATGTTTCCCTTAGTAAATTCTGGGATTTGGAGGGTTTTTTGTCTTTTATAATTTCCAAGAAAGTGAGAAGCTTTTCTGTCTTTCAGGAAATTAGCAGACAGTTTTTTCTCCTTGAAGCATCCCAACCTCAAAATTAGTGTCATTTGTTCTCATTTAACACGTGTTCTAGGCTCTGGGAATGGAAAGTTTAGCTCTACAAGGAAGTGAAATATATTTTTAAGGGTAGTTTTTGTTCCCCACTAGCATTTTCACAGTGAGGAAACTAAATCAGAGGTGTGTGGCCCAGTCAGGTCGTTGAACAAACGTTAGTAATTCAGTAGATTAAATTTCACAGAAAGCAAAAGGTATGGGTTGAGTGTTAAATCCCATCTTAAATTCAGGACATAGTTACTGAGAAGAAGCACTGCTAGAAGGGACCCTGAATGCTTCTCACCCATCCTTGTGTCCCAACACATACAAATACCTGTCTCTGTCACGCATGAACAGTTCTTGGTTATACCGTGTGTAATGAGGGAGACTTCACAGACTCTCCAGGCAACCTTCTGTTGCTTCAGTAGCCTCACCATTAGACACGTTTTCTTAGGGTCTCAAATCTCCCACAAGGTAACTCATTCCCATTATCCCACATTATGGCTGTTTGGGGTATGTTGGGCAGGCAGCGGTTTTCTCAGCACTGGCAACCTTATTCGCCTTAGGTACTTATAGAAAATTCATAACATCTTATTGTATTTGATTTTATTTTGATTTTTTTTCCTAAGATACAATAGATATGAGGCAAAGCTGAAAAAGTAGTTATATCCTACTATCTTACCTGAAAGCATGAGAAAGATGATGGAGATTTTAAATAACTAATTTTTTGTGAATGCATTGTGACAGTCTATTTATGCCAGCTCATCCAAAATTCCTAATATAACTGGTATGATTTTTTGGAAGGAAAACTTGTCTTCATCGTGCAATTCTGATATCAAGTTTTGGTACAACACAGATCCCCAGCCTTTGCTATGAAAAGATAGGTAGTATGGAAGTCTTCATTTTCCAGACACACATGAGAGTGCCTTCATCTTATTCAATAATGAAGATCTGTTGGGAGATGGATGGGGAAGGAGAAGGGGAGAAGGAAAGGAAGGGAGTAAAAAAGGAACATGTATTTCTACGGAGACGAACTAATACATATTTAGGTCTAAGTAAGGAGGTTATTTGTACATAGTTCTGTGTTTTAGTATGTGTTGTGCTGAAATAATTTGGATATATGGAGCCTGTGCTTCACTTTTACATACAAGTTCTGCTTTCTCAGCACAGAGAGCAAACAGATTTTACTCTCCAGTAGCTGCCTTCTGAATTCTCTGTGGAGAGGACCTTAAAAGTGGCACATCTCCCGCTTTCAGCCCAGGGAAAATGGCAAAAATAGAAAATACCTAACCAAATGCAACCTAATACGGAATTTCAAGCCACCTACCAATTATAAAGCATTTGCAATGTTCAGTTAGTCCCTCAGGCTCCCTTCTCAGTCCTGGGGAGCACCAGTGCTCCCTAGTAATGCTCCAGTAAGTGCTGAGTCTACTTGTTCTGGTGTGAAATATCCTGGGCCTCAGCTGGTCCAGCAGCAGTCATTCCTCCTCTGAGCACGCAAACTGGTCAGTTCAGGAGTCCTTAGATCCCTCCCCTCCCATACTAGAAATGCAGCCTCTTTCTAGGAGAGATTTATTGCTGCATTTATTTATTTATCAGATAACTTGAATTAAGCAGTGTTACTCATGTTCTCTGTTTGATGAGAGGCTGTGTAAGGCCAGAAGGGTGCTACTGATAGCAGGTAGCATGTGTCTCTGTGGTTCGTGCAGTGCTATAAGGGTGTTCAAAGGATTTGAAAGGGAGCTCTAAGGAGCGAGTGAAAGGTGCGTGAGCGAGAACGTTTTGGTACATGTACCTCCTGCTCTAAACAGGCAACTACACTTCCAACTGTTCAGGCTTTTCCAAAGTAATTTCAATTATTATTTACAAATGGTTTGGTGGGGTAAAAACATAGAGTTGCAGAGGAAGAGAGAAGTATGAAAGACAAGTAGAGCCTAGAATGCAAGGCAGGCTCTGTTTCAGCTCAGCACTTGGCAGAAAAGGACTTCTGAAAAGACTGGCATTTCAGTGAGCGGAGGTGAAGGTAACAGTCCTCAGAAATCCTGTAAAAACGTCATTGACCCAGAAATAACAGAGTTCTGAACTGGCCACTTGGCTGAAGCTATCCCTTACACAGGGAATTGAAAACAAAAAGAAACAGGAAACACAAAAGAAAAATTATAATAGCCATTGCTATGGAAATTTGATGCTTCACAAACACTCAGACCTCGTGATTATGTTTTTTGTTGAGCTGAAAGCGCTGTTCTGAATACAAGACAGTAGCACTAAGGGGTTTTTTGTAAGATTGGGAACCATTTAAGGCACGTCTGCACAGTAATCGTAGGCTAATTAATCTTGGTGTTCAGTCAGTAGAGCCAGTCATCTGGAGTAAGTGTGACAGGCAGACCTACCCTTAGTGAGTGAGTCGTCGATCATGAAGCCGGATTGCTGACTTGCTGGGTGATCTCAAGCGAGTTGTTTATTGTCCTCGTGTTTACTGTACCGAATGTTCTACAAACTGGTTGGGTTCATTACGGGAACTAATGATGTGTTACAATACAGAGATGCAGTTCCCAGGCAGAAAAGCGATTTCGCCTAATCTTCTGTTTCCTCATACGTAGAATGTGGTTTCTTGCTCCCTCCCTTCTCTCTAGAGAGGAATTGCATTTAGTTAAATTTGCTTACTACACTGAAAACACGTACCAGAGATTTTGAACTTGAGAATTCCAAGGTTCAGGTTTATTGTGTTCTGCAGTTCCCAGGCGCTCCAGGTTGATGGAATAGTATGTGCTGTACTGTGATGTGATATAAGTGTACATTATAGTGCATTATGGATTTGTCATGGATCAAGTTTTCTTTCCCACAGACATTTACTATATGTATTTACAACATAGGTGTCTACACATGTGCCTACACCTGAACACATTGTAATAACTATATTGGTGTGTAGATAAATGTGTTCTGACATTGGGAGTCATGGCAGGTTACAGGCAACAAAGAGAAAAATTGCTCCCCTATCTGAGTTATTGTCGGGCATTAAACTACCTCTATTCAGGGATGCTTCATTCTTGTGCTATCCTGTAAGGAGAGAAATTATGTTTCAATTAAATTAATTCAATTTAACTTAATTATTCCATTTATTAATATATAATTATTAACAAATAAATATTTTACTATTAACTAATATATAATATGAAGTATCCTTATATTTCTTAAGTGGAATGCATTTCCTATGGTTCACTGCTCAAAAAAAGCTTGTGATAACTTTGACCATATGTTAGATGCTATACAGGGATCTAATGATAGCTAAAATAATGGTTTCCAAAATCTGTTTCTCAGACTACCGGCAATTTTTGAACTTCTTGATAGTAGTTCATAAAATAAGTGAGCTGTTCTTGTTTGCTGATGCTGCTACACTAGACTTAACAGAAGCCCTAGTTTATAATTTGTTTTTTAATTTATTACCTTGGTAAGAAAAAAATGGCTGTCATTGCCATAAAGATGTTATCAGTCACTAGCAGAAGGAAGAGCAGTCATTTTCACAGTCTAGGAACTGAACTGAGAACCTCTGGCTCTGCCAGACTATTCCAGGCAGTGTTTCTGCAGTGTCTGCCAAGTCACATGATTTTATACTGAGCTGAAACCTTTTCCTGCTCTCCCAGAATCTGGGGGGACAGATTGTAGCCCAGGTTCCGAAGATCTTGGTGCAGCTTTGTTGACTTCATTATAAATCTGTCCTTCAGATTCCCAGAGTTGCACAGTGCTAAGATGCTGAAATGCTAAATCATGTGTCTCTTCACCCCCAGCTGCCTCTCCAAGGCATGAGGGAAGCACTTTTCTGAGGCATTTTGCTGCCACCTTCCAGATCCTAAAAGTTTTTATGGAGTCCTTATTGCTTATACCACAGTGCAAAAGAGATGAATCCTACCTAGTGGTCATAGGCTGGATGGAACAGCTCTGGGGGAGACTGTACGAAAACAGCTTTAGTCTCTGTGCTGCCCCAGCTGAGAGCTCTGCTGCTGCTCTCCAAGTAGCAGGTTGGTGTCCTATAAATTGCTGCAACCCAGGCTTATCTGATAATATCTTCAGGAATCCAGTGCAGCAGAAAAGAGCTGTCAGAGTGCTAGGATCCACGATTCCTCATCCAAGAGGAATGCAGTGCAGATGCTAAACAGTCATGATGCTGTTGGAGATTTACTCTCCAGTGTGGAGACCTGGAGACTTAGAGCCTTTTAGTGCTGCCAGGGTGGTTCAAAGCAGTGACTGTGCAAGCCAGAAACTAGGCCAGTACCTTTTTAAGCACATAGAGTTGGAAGAGAAGAGGAGATATTCTGACTTCTTATATTTGGGCTGCAGCCTGAATGAGTGTATCTCATTGTTGTCATAGATTAGTTGTATTAGCCAGTGTCTGGCACACTTGTGTGCTGAGAGAGTTGAGAAGCTGTGAGGAAATGCTATTGTCCTAATGCTAGGGCTGTCCTTAGTGGATGCAAAATAGGAAAGGGAAGACAAATGTCCTTCCAGCTTCCTTCCCTTGCAATCTAGAACTATCTCCAGTGTGGACAGCAAGTTTTCAAGTATGCAACGTATGCCAATAGCTATGACTCCTTTCATACCTTCATGGTTATCCTGAGCTGAACATGTGCCTGTGCTGTAGCTATCCTTGTTTTTGATTAGCCTTTTGGATCCCTTTTATTACATCCTAAAAGTATGCAAACCGGTATTTTCTGTGATCTGGGTTTCTGCATGGTACATAGGCCTCTATCTGTAACACAGTCTTATTTCTGCACATCTTGTCCTTTCAACCCATATTTCAAGATGATTCAGATATCTTCATGTTGGCTAAAATGACTACACCTTTGAAGGGCAGATATGTTATTTTCAGCCTATCATTAAGGCATACTGGAATTTGAATTACCAGTTTTTCAGGTTGTAGTCTGGGGGTGGGGGGGAGGTGTATTTGTTTGGTTTTATTGTTTTGGTTACTTTACTAAGCAAACATATTGCAAAGAGAGGAGAGGCTGTGACTTCAGTCAGCCAATGGCAGTGATATAATGGGAATGAGGATCAGCTGTATCTGCTTGGCTTGCAACTGCTCTCCTAATACCCAAAGGAACAAGAAAAAATGCCAAGAGCTCAGTGCATTTTATTTTATTCTGAAGCATTTGCTCTATACTAATGACCTTGCTGAAATGAATATGGTTAAGTACTTTCCTACTGAAAAGGTCAGAAAACTGTAAAGAACTTTTCTAAATTAAGTTTATCTCAGCAAACTTCAGGAAAAAATTGGGGTTTGTCTCTATTTTTCACTAGCACTAGTGTAAAAGTAAAAACCGTTATGTAGAAAAGTCTTGACAAATATAGTTTTGTTCTCTAAAAATCAACTACTAGATCAAACCTGTTCAAAATAAATTGGATTTAGGCATTTATTTATTTTTATTTAATTTCCTTAGAGAAGGAGGAGTGGCATCAGTGGTGTCCTAATAAATCATTTAGATTAATTTGATCAGGGCTGGTTTCAAGTGAAAAGTTGAACTAGTTAATTTAGTTGCAACTAGTTAATTTATTTATTTCCTTGCAATTCAGGATACTTGTAATCATTTTGAGACGTCTCTGTACAATTAATAAAATAGAAAGTCAGAGCAAGTTTCAGAAGTAGAATGATGTGTTATTTAAGTTGCAAATTTAAACTTTGCCTCTTCTTTAGGCTTAATTACAAATACAACATAGAACCAGAGCAGTTTTCAGGCCGTTGATCTGTTTAGTGTGGTCACATTTGATTGCAATGGCTAGAAGGAAGATGCACTATATCTTGGCATGAGCAGTGAGGAAATAATCTCTCAGAGGAAGGGCAGGCCCAAGATATGAAGCCTGATGACTTTTAACCATTTCATAACATCCAGGATGATGATGTTCACTTTTTGTTTAAAAAAAAAAATTTAAAAAAAAAGAAATAAAAAAGGTAGGTTTCCCTAGAAATTCCCAGTGCTTTTCATTCCTACTAAGATCTTGGCATTTGTGATACATGTAGTAGTAGGTTTCCCTGATTAGTCAATATATGTTTCCTCTCCAAAAATAATTTTTCAAACACGTTTGCTTACTTTTGATCTCCATGTTAGTTATCTATCTTTTTTGTTGGTTTGGGGTTTGGTTTGGTTTGGTTTGGTTTGGTTTTCTCCATGGCCTTCTGAGGCAAAGCAAATAGATGGATTGCTTGTTTATGGTACTAGGTCATCACTTAATTTAGGCTTACTGCAACTTCTTATACCTAGAGACAGATGCAGGGCCAGTTCTTGAGAGCAGCACTCCCTGCAGATCATATACAGGTTCCTCTTCAGGAGCAAAGTTCGGGACCCCCTGGGCTGTCTCCAGCTTTCTCCAGGACTTGCATCCAATTAAATCACTTAAGAAAAATGTGTTCAGCTTCAATCTGGTCTTGAGGTTTGTCCCTAGGCAAACAGCATGGGAATTCCTTTTAGGCTACCTGGGCTTTGGAGCTGAACTGGAGTACCTCCTTTTGAGCAAGTGCAAGAAATTGCGGAGTTTTAACCATCAAAGAGTTCATTTAAATGTAGAAATGTACAAAACCTTCTTCAGCAGAGGCTGAGAGAGCATATATTAATCTCTCCATAGAGCATCCTTCACCATAACGTGGACAGATGACCGTTTATGGGGCAGCTACTTTCACAGTGCCTACATGGGAAGCTGCACTGTTAATTAGGGCCTATAAACACTGTACATGTCATTTTCACTTCTGGCCCCCTGATATTTGTGCAGTGGTGGTAACAGCCAGTATCTGTCACCCAAGCCTTGTGCTCAGCCTTCTGATGTGTTATTTGCTCTTAGAGTACATTTCTATAACCGGGGAAGGTCTTTCCACCTTCCAGCCTGCGCATTGGATAGTGGCTAAACCGCAGCGTTGTCAACGCTGAGATCTGGGTTCGATTCCCGGTTAGGACACTCCCCGGGCAGATGGAGCTCGTTAGCCCTGTAAGGCAATCCATCTACATCCTGAGGACCTCGCTGCCACCGTCCAAGTGTGCTTGGCCCCGGCAGATGAACCTCAGGATTAAAGGGTGGGCTCAGTTCCGCGCACACTGTGTCTCACCTAAAAAATCCAATGCACAGGCTGGAAGGTGTAAAGACCTTCCCCGGTTCTTCGTTCGCGAAGAGACTGGCCATTATTACATTTCTATAAACCCACAGGGGTTCCAGCTGATGCAGATGTATTCCAGAGAGCTTTAATTGTGCCCATGCTTTTCCTTTCCTCTCCTCTTGTGCCTGCTTTTAGTGAAATAAGACCTTGTGATTGGAAGGGCAGGAGAGGCTGACCACCAAGGCTGGGAGGCTCTGGCAGAAATGCTCAGGCTTTCCTCAAGCAACAAGAGACTGGGGCAAGAGGGGTTTGGCAGCCTTGTAGTTGCTTGTGTTGTTATCTCTCAAAGCAATTCTTTGAAAGCAAAGAGAGATTGCCTGAATACCAGTGTTTTCGTAGCTCTTGTGTGTGATACTTGTCACCTGCTTCACATAGCATTTTTTTTAAAGGAGGGCATTCTGCTGCACGGGTATCCAGCTGGAGTAACTCCATCACTACTCCAGTGAACTAAATAGTTTTGTTTGAACAAGTGATTTCCTCAGTGAATAGAAGCAGAATAAATGAATTGTCCCAAGGTATTCTCAGCAGAGGTCATTAGTTTAGATTGTGTACAGCACTAATGGTGCTATACAACCATTTTTTTCCCAAATTAGCGAATTTGAGGCTCAGTCAAGAGTCTCTGCAGAAGATGTTCCCTCAGCAAAGCACCCAAAGCCTTGTGCTCTGAAACAGCTTTACTTTTACCAGGACTTATTTGTGACCTTTTCCTTATCATTTTACTGTGCTCAGTAAGTCATGCCTAAGGTGTTTTTCCTGTCTTAGTAAAACTCCCTCTGGATTCTTATAAAACACAGTAAAGAAAGCCATGCTTACTTATCTAATGGTGAAAGTATTTTGAATCCACCTTCTGCAGTTGACAAGCTGTAGATGCTAAAAATGGTTTTATCATATTATGTATTCTGTCATCTCAAGGTGCTGTTGGTCTATGTTGTGTCTTCTCCCTTCAGGATGCATTTGCAAGAGAGAACTTCAGATTAACAAAGTAGGATCATTCATATATCCCACTTTTACTTTACTTTTGAGCCTGGAGTTTCAGTTTTCCTTCTGCCAAACTTTTTGCTGTTCTCTCTTGCTGCAGTTCCTGCCTTCCCAAATGTTAGGTTGTTAAGTAACTAGCACTTTGGAGCCAACCTGAGTCCTAACAGATTGCAAACCCACTGTGAAGCAGAATGTCCTTCCACATGGGGCTGGACAACATTCATATTGCAGATTGCAGGTTTCTTTCACGTAATTATCCATGTATTTGATATGAGCACATGAATTTATGCAGTAGTATTTAGTACATTTTTTCATACTATAAATTAATTGAATTTGATGCATATAATCCATTACTGTGGACACAGTGTTGGTGAAATCCTTTTATTGAAGTGTATCTTCTGTGAAGAACAGCTTGCCCAAACCCTACTTCTGAAATAGATAGTCGGTATCTCCCCATGTGATATATTAGTCATTGAAACATCTTTTAATTAGGTTTTTAAGCAGCATGTTTTGGCTTTGCTTCTCTAAATGTGAGATCTGAAACATTACCTAAGACCAGCTCATTGTTTCTGCAAAAAGAGGCGTAGGGGAAGCTGAGGGACAAGAATTTCTGCCAGCAGACTGCACCACGGTCCTTTGCTGGGGGTACTATGGTATGATGTATCATAGTAACCTCCCTAAGGGGTGGCAAAACCTGGGACTTCACAAGACCTAGTAGGGGACTCTTTGCTTCTGTGTAGGAGCTTACCCCCATTTCAACCCCCTGAGCTGCAGCTGCAGTATGTTACTGTTGCCTTAGGTGCTGGTTCAGTACCTGTCACTGTCACATCTGAATGGTTCACCCTTGTTCTTGTGACAAGCCCAGGATGTTTGCTGGCACACTGCTGGTAGCTCTGACAGCACACTGCACCTTACCCCTGCTCAATCTGCCTGTGCTCCTATGCTGAGGTGGTGAGAAGGGTTGGGATCCTCCATCACCTCCCTTCAGGTCTTGGAGATGGACTCTTTGTGCCTTTGATTCTACACCAGCGCAGTCACACCCAGCTAATAAAGACCAGCTCTGCAAAGATAGTGGCTACCTTTTACCTGCTTTGGAAATTTTGGTAGGATGTGCATAAATAGGTGACTAGTGTTTAAATTACATTGCAGACTTCATGTGAAGCATCTGAGTAGAGCCATGTTGGATCAGGGAATTGAAGTATGCCTTCCAAGGCCAACCAAATTGACTTTCTCTTTCTGACCTCTTTTGGAGATGAAAAAAAGAAGTCAAGTTTTATGTTCCTGGCCCACCCCAACTGCATTTCCTCCCCAGAGCAAGCCCCCAGCACAGTCTTTTGCCTTGTGGATGGTAGCCCACTGTTGCTCCTGCATATGGATCGTGCCCTGCGAGGGTGGGATGTGTGGGGTGCACACACGGCCAAGTTCTGATTTCTGCCTTTGCTGGACACTTCATTGCTGCATCCCTGCAAGAGAAACAGGAATTATAAAGCAGCCAGCCAGCTTGTGCCCTGGCAAGTATTCAAGCTCTGCTTAGAGTAGCTATGTTGGCCAGAACTGCACAGCTCTGTCTTCTACCTTCATCCTGGCTAAATAAATGTAGAAAGACGCCCCACAGTTAAAGAGCATTTCAGTGTCTTCACTGGTGCTTTGAAATAATTTCCTATCTCTTTTATCTGTTAATATTGGCAAGTGCCTGTGTTGGAAACTTTCCCGCTTTTGTCAAAAGCCATTGGGTTGGTCTGTTAAGCTTCCTTTGTCTCCTGCAGCCAAATGATAAATGACAACCTCTATCCTTGGGGGTTTTTTATGGCTGAGAAAGAAATGCCACCATATCAGAATTTTAAAATCCAGAAACTAAGAAAAAAAAATAAGAACTGACTATTCATTGTTGTTAATAATAATAAAACTACAATGTTATACTGCTAGTCACATTATGACACACATGTGGCAGTGAAGAACCCATACCAAAGGTCACAGAATTTTGCTAGAAGGAAATTCCCCAGGCCACAACACAGTGATGCAAATCTTCATTCTGTACTGGTTCAGCCATTTGGGCAGCACTACTTGCCTCTCATGTAGTAGATTTGTTGGTATAAGGGTTGGTTTATACAAAGTGTCTTGCTGTCAGCAAGGAAACACGGGTATTTTCCAAGGCGGAGCAGTTCCCTTCCTTCAAATGCTGCTCACTGTCCAAGGCTTGGCCTGTTAGTCCTACCTACAGCCCTTTCTGCGACCTCTTTCCAAGGGGAATGTGGCAGCCACCCACCATCTCTGAACTGGGGTAATCACACTGTTGGTAAGCATTGGTAAGCCAGGATTTCTTTGTTACAGCAAAAAGACAGAGAACAGCTTGGTGCCTATGTTATACCAGCTGCAGGGAGCTGTGCTGCTGGAGCTCAGGAAAACCTTTCAGAGGTTAAAGATTAGCAGCAGTATACCTTGAGTCACAACACAACTCTGACCCTTGTACTTTGCTCTGTCCCTGCTGCAAGCTGGCTGCCCTGGGGAGAGAGCTGCTGCCTCTGCCCTCCAAAATAGCCCTCCTCTTTTTTTCCTTGGGAGAGCTGTCTTGCCCAGTCAAGTCCAGATGCTTTGTCCCTTTTCAGAGAGGGAACTAAAGATAGGTTAAACAACTAAGTAAGGCCAAACAATGAGTCAATACTAGCAGTTAAACTGAAGCTCATGAGTCCTTGGCTTCTGCTCCTGTGTTTTCTCTCCTGCTCGAGGAGACGGGAAGCTGAGAGGCGGGCGCCTGTGAGAGAGGCACTCTGCAGAGGACCGAATAAATACTCACTTGTGTGTGAGTGAACACAACCTCCTCTGTTCACTCCTGGTGCCCTGAGAAGGAGTTCAGTGTGTGCTCCTGCCATAAATTGGAGAGCCAGATCCTCTCCTGCACTGCAGCTGCTTTGTGCTGCCTGGAGGAGCGTGCCCCCAAGACTGGCACGGCTGGGCAGGAGAGGACTACCTTAGGCTTAGCGTGCTGTGCCATGACAGCTTTCTCCGGGTCTGTTAGAGTGCTCATACCTTGGGACAGAGGACTTGTGCACACCTGCAGAAGGCTGGCAAAGAAGCACACCAGGGCGCTCCTCCAGCCTCCATAATTTGGAGCACATGGGAACCCACAAGACATCAAGATCCACTTTGCATCTGAGTTCTGAGCACTCTCCTTGGCCATACTTTGCAAGATGACAAGGAAAGGAAAATGTGTTACAGTGTTAACTCAATAGATGAAAATAGCTCTTCTGAAAGCATTGCATACTTTTGATCAGTATTATTAGTGTTACGAATCCAGATGGTTTGAATTATGAATCTGGATGGTTTGATGCCAGATTTCAGTCCAGATTGGAACTTGTACAGATGAAATCCATCCTCTCCATGAGGGAGTTGCTCATGGAAAGAATAATATACTTTAACATGCAGTGGATGGCAATATTAGAAATCCTTTTTTTACAGTGTCACTTGATGTGCATAAAAAAAAATTTAAAAATTTACTGCTTTACATTTTTAATTTAAGACTTTTTTAAATATAATGAACTTGCCAGAGAATAGTATGATGCTTGAATTAAATAAAGCTAGGAGGCTTGTATTCCTGGCCCTGATGATATGAGGTGACTGAAAGGTCACCTTCATTGTCCTCCTGCCTTTTCATTCCAAGATACTTTTGACCGTTTCCTGGCTTTGTTTAGCAGAAGCCCTCAGTTCTGTCACTGAGCTCACAGTCACTGAGGGTGTTGTGCTATATTTAGGCTTTATGCAATATTTGTGTCTAAAAATCCTGTGTCTAAACAGACTCTGTGTCAGTAAGAGATGACCCTGGAACAAATGGTCTGAAGTCCCAGAAAGCTGATCTTTCCCAAAAGTGACTAATGTGAGGCAAATGGAAAATACTGGTCTGAAACAAGTCTGATCCAGCTGCATGCATGTGATTAAAAACATCAATTACCAGACATCTAAACCAAATAAAATATGACACCTTTTGATTAAACAAAACCAGGAAACTTACCATTTTTAAGATATGTTTAAGTGTGTCAGTATCTATTGTCTCTTATACTGATACTTTTGGTATCTATTTAAAGGGACTCCAACATACAGACAATATCTGCTGTAACTTTTACCCCAAATTACTTTTGTTTCCTTGCATCCAAGATGGAAATTCTTTTCCCCCTTGGTGATCCATTTCAAGATCAAATACAGCTGTTTTTCCTGTAAGTCAGCTGCTTCTTTCCAGCTGGCCTTCTGTGCAACTGGGGTTTCTTCAGACCCTATAAAAGTCTATCAGGAGTGTTTTCACTGTATTTGTACTCTACATAATCGCAGGAAAATGGTTCTCCAAAACTTTCAAGTGTGTAACAAATATAAAATCTAAAGAAATCTGAGAACTCCCCTAGAAGGGTAGGAGTCAAGATGAGGAAAATTATGTTGCTTCAAACACAAAATGTAATCATCAGTATAGCTTAATTGAAACAAATTCAAGTCAGCATAGGCATACAACTTTGGGAAGAGCTGAAAATGTTTCTTAGCATGTAGGGCACCATAGTTCTTAGAATACCTAAGAATCTAATTCTAGTATCCTAAATACTTTTGCGCTTTCTGTAAAAAAAAAAAAAAAAAAAAAAAGCTCAGTTTTTCAGTTGAAAAGGAAATCTAATTCTTAAGGTGTATGTTCCATTTATGTATCAATAATCATAATCATCTGCTTCTAAAAATGAATTTTGTAGTTACAGCTAAACTCTTGTGGACATAGCAAGTGGTAACAGCAGTGGCAAGAATTACTTCAGAGAAGATATGGCACTGGATGTGGCACTTACTGCCATGGTCTAGTGACAAAGTGGCATTAGGTCATAGATTGGACTTGATGATCTCAGAGGTCTTTTCCAGCCTAGTTGATTCTGTGTGATTCTGTAATTCTTTCACAGATACAGCAAAATGCAATATTAATAGCATACTTTCAGGGTGCCAGACTATTTGAACTACTCTGATCTGCTGAGATTTGGGCAGGTGGCTTGATAAGGGATCGTGCATAGCATGCAAGGTGCTGATACGCCTTCTAGTTACAATGCACTGTGGCAGCATAAAAGGCAACATAAAAATTTGGATTTAAGAACTAGTTTTCAGGAAATTCAATCTCCAGTGAACAGTTTGGGATATAGAGCAGAAGAGGACAGGAATGGAGGAGATGATGTATGTTAATGCCTATGTTTGTTTTTTAATAATTTATATTAGACAGAAACAGTAGTGGGACAACAAAGAGTATTGTTTTTGGATCCAGCATGAAGTGGTTTCACAATGCTCCCAATGAAACAAGAGAAGCTGCTTCAAGTCAGCAGCCCTTACTTCTGCCCAATTTGTTTGTGGAAAGGATGAGTTAGTTGACTGCACACAGTGCAAGGGAATGGCTGCTGTCCTTTCAAAGGATGGCAAAATAAAAGTTGCCTCAGAGTGAATCCATCTGCCTCCACAGTATGTTCTGCCAACCCTGTAACAGTGTGGTGCTAACAGTTAGTTCCTGATCCCTCTGGCATATCGCCCCAAGGCAAACAAGGAGTTAACCTAAGTTTAGCATGATATTGTTCAAAAATAGCCCCATCTCTCAATTCTTTTTCCCCAAGTAAGCAACACAGTTCTCATGAGTGGAGAAGGTAGGAAAGGGAAATGCCTTTATTGTAGAATAGAGGCCTCTTAATTGCAGGATACCATCTATCTTCTCAGGATGTGTCTGACACTGGAGTTCCTCCACTGGCTTATGAAAAAAAAATATTTTATCAAGCATCCTGAATTTTGCTCCTGTTTGGATCTAATGATATCATTTGCTAGTCAGGACAGTTCTGAGATACTTAAATATGCAAAGATAATATGAAGTTCTTTGAAGGTCTTTTTGTAATATATTTTGTAATTATGCATAAACCCAGTCTGAAACAGATGCATTCGGATATAGCAGTGAAGGTTGATTAAAGCTATGTAGGTCATTAGAGTGAAATTCAAGATTTGTGTTTACATTCACACTGCCTCTACTGAATGTAACCTTGAAAGCTGCTATATGATTTCATGGAAAAGAAATGTTGACTCTTTCCTAAGGATCTGTGTCAAAACTATTTCTCCTGATGTAAATCTAATTATAATCTAAATTTTATAAATTCTTATTGCGTATAATAATTGCTGCTTCCTCCGAAGCATTTGTGACAGGCATCATAGCAGCTGTCAAGAGATGGCTTTTCCAAGATTTCTGTGTGCTGAATGCAGGATTCTTCTGGAAAATTTTTCATTTAATGCCTACATGTAAGATGAGCTTATTTGAAAATGAAACGATGTGTGTATTTGAAGAATTTATATTATGTTGGAAAAAATAGTCAGATATTCCACTCAGCATGAAGTTCAGCACTAGCAACCACACGGGACACTAGCCCTGTGTATTTGCATTGCTCCAGTATAGATTGCTTCTCGGAGGCACGATCTTGTCACTATGTTTTTCAGGCTGCTCCTGAATTCCTTATCACATGGTCCTTATTTGTGATTGTTGCATCAGAATAGCATGAATAGGCCCCATTGGCTGATGGGTGGGGAATGATTTGGCAGAAGGGTGTGATTCACTTCATGAAGAAATTCGGCCAGCAAGTTATTAAAACATGCGCGTGCGCGCACACACCCACGCACACAATGCAGCCATATCTAGGGAGGATATGTAAATAATGAGTAGCAGAGAGTGGATTAAATGCCTGCTGGCCCATTGGAGTTAAAGAGCTGGGAAAAGGAAATGGCCTATAATCCAGAGCAAAGCACGGTGATGAAATAGCAGCAAACTCATGGTTTAGGAATCTTTCCAGGTTGCAGTAATGAATCACTGAGTGTTTTTCTGGGTGTGAGCCCCCAGGTGAAGATGAGATGTTGGCCAGAGTGGAAGTGACCTTGACAACAAGCTCACTGGCACAGCTCAGGGGCTTTTCGGAAGTGAAAGGCAATTCAGAGGTCAGCAACACAGAGCACATAGCTAGAGTTTAATTGTAAGATTAGGATTAAATAACAATTTGTCAAGGCTTAAGAGCACAGCTCCATTACATATTTGAGGCCAGATAGGTGCTGTTAGCATCCAATTCAACAAATGATAATTATACATGCTATCTTCAAAAGAAAAGTAATGCAAACTGCAGTGAAATTAAGTTGTAAAAGCAGCAGTGACTGGACAAAAACCATGAGGGTTTTTTTCCTTCTTTGTCACTGCAAAGATGGTGAGACATTCAGATTTTGGTTTTGAAAACTTATGATTGAATATAATGTTGCTGTAGAGCTATCAAAATCGATGCAGTTACCTTAAGGATGGATTCAGTCATATATCTGTGGTCACAGAATGGTGTATCCCTCTTAAAAATATGGTATTTGAACAAAATGCCTAAGAAACCTTAACACGCTCCGGAGTTTTTGAAGTGTATATGAAGTCTTACCAGAGTAAGTATGGGTAGCTTGTATATTTATACAATAGCTCTCTGTGATATTCTGTAAAATAAATTATCTTGTAATACTGTAAGTACCTTCAAAAATAAGTTATCAACGAAGCAAAGAAGTAGAGACAAGATAGCACAGCAAACTACCTGTCCCTGCATAAACAGGATTCCTGTGCTTCGGGAGAGCAGACATCACTGGTGTGGCCAGCACCTTGTAGGCATCAGCGCTGCTGTAAATGAGGGTTTGGCTGCCACGAGCTTCCATGACCTCATTGCTCACAGAAATTTCTGTTGTCTGGGCAGAACTGCTGTTGCTGTGGCATGCCAGCTCTCCCCCTGGAGAGGACTGGGTGAGGAGGGCAATGAGGGGAAACTGCATTAAAACTTGACAAATCACTGCTGTTACTCACTGTTTTAGGAACTGTAAGAAGTCAGGAAATACAGGAAATACCCACAGTTGCCACGTAGGAGAGTCTATGCACAGCAATAACCTAACTCTGCAGACTTCTGCAAAACTGATGGGTTTAAAGGGCAATCAATTTAAATTTTATAAAAAGACAGCTCTGCCTGTTGGCAGGCAACAACTGCCTGCTCATTGTACTGAGTCATGCTCCCTTCAACAAAAAGAGGTTAATCTGTCTGCCCAACAACAGTTCTGATTTGTGGCCCACATAAGGCTTGATCCAAAGCTTGTCCATGGTGAGTAAAGGAGTGTCTGTCAGCTTTGGTGAGACTAAAACTATGTGAAGGTTCCCAGTGTTGAGATAAATCTGTGCAAGGCCTCTTTGGCTACAAAAAGTAACACATAATGTCTAGTTTTAAGAATCAACATGAAGAGTGTAGACTTCAGCAGCATGGTGTTTGAGCAGTGTCCTTGCCAGTAGATTGCTGAACAGAGTTAATTCAAGAATTCATTTGCTTCCCAGACTGTAAAGTCTCCATGTAAAAAACCCCTAGCCAAACCAAAACAAAAAAACAAACAAAACCTCCAAACGAAAACAAACAAACAATCCAACAAAACCCAAAACAAACCCCAAACAAACCTTCAGCTTTATTTGTGCTATTATGAAAAGCTGAAAAATGAGGGGAGGGGGAAAATTAAGATTTCAATTTCCTGAAGTTTGTGAGAATGTAAAACACTTTATTTTGTATTGAACCACTATTTAAGTGCAAAAAGAAATTTCCTGTAATCAAAAATTCTCTCTGCTTTTATAAATCCAAATGTATGCATTCCATCAGCTCAGGCAAAGCCAAAAGGATTTGGAAATCGGCAGAAAGGTTTTATAATGAACAATTAGCATTTATCTCATAAATAATATTGCTTTGTTTCACTCTCACATATGACAAAAGAATCCGAGTTTTAAAAGCCTCCTCGAGAAATAATGACCATAAACTTAGAAACACACTTTGCACTTGAGAACAGGGAAAATGAAAATTAGCAAGCTGTGCCCTCCCTTAATTCTCCCCCTTGGAGCTGCTGCCTCTCTTGCCAGCATCTGGTCTAGCATTTTCAGTGGCAAGAGAGGAGCAGATCTTGTCCGGGAGCATTGTCTTTTGTATGGACAAATTATCTGCCACAAGTCCAGGGTGGAGCTGATACAGGGCGCTTTGTGAGATAGCTACAGCTCTGTGGCTAAACCATTGTCAATGTTTTAGCACTTTGAATTTACATACATGCGGTTACTTCCACAGTATTTTCCTCCCACTTAAAAATTTTGCAGTTCCTGAGAATTTGAAGTCCTATATAAACTTTCTGTTTGGGAAATATGTCAATCTAATATTATCATAAAATATTGCATGATTAATACTGTGTATTAGGCTATGTTTACTTCATAGAGATGGTTCACGAGGCCAGAACCAAGAACTTTTATTCAGAGGTAGATTTCATCCACCTACATTTTAACTCAGTAAATCCAGGCAGACATCTGATTTCTCTGGTCCAGTGACATCTGCACTTATCCATGAGTCCCTTTTTCCTTCTTTTATATATTGCTGTGTTACCTCTTGCAATTTGGTTTTACTGCAATATATGACTTCATATTATAACACTGTTGAACTTTAGCCTATTTGATCTGCAAAGGTGGTGGAATCAGGAGTTTACTGCCAGCTCTTCCACATGCTTCCCATGCAACCCTGTGTACTAGATATTTGGGCTGGGTAGTATCAATCTTACTCATGCTAGTGAGCGTTTAAAACACATGAGCAGTCCAACTGACCGCTATGGGGAAGACACAAGTGAGCATTTACTAACCTGAGCAAAGGTTACAAACTCTTGTACATCTCTGCACCTGGGATAACTACTAGGAAACAGTATTATTCCATTTCCTTGATGAGCGGTGCACGCTAAAATACCTTAGCAGCTTGAGGAGAAAGATACTGCAGAAGGGTAGTGGAATGCCAGTATGAGGCTCCCCATCCTACGTTGTGATAGTCAGTAGCCTTGATAATGCACTTTCTTCAAAGCCCCAAACAGGAGACTTCCTCCCAGATGAGAAATATTCTGGGTCAGGGCCCAATTACTGTCTCTGAGCTGTGCTCCCACCCAGCCTCCTGCAGAACTTCTCTCTCAGATCAAGCATCATGACCACATTTAAATATTTAATCTTTAATCTTCTTTCGAATATGTTACTAAAAATCTGACTAAAATCCACTCAGAACATATCTGTGTTCCACATAAATTACCAGTTTGCCTGATAGGAGTTTGTTTGTTTGTTTGTTTCCCTTTGAAAGAATTAAAAAATCCATGTTGTCTGCCCGGATGAGGAAAACAGGTCATGTTTAAAAAGATGTGGGCTAACATGCTCTTAACACCCCCACTCCTCGCACTCCCAAACAAACCAATGGTAAATGCTACTTAAAAGAGATTTAACATATCTAAGAGATTAGGATCAGTCTTTGTCTCTACCCTAGCTAGTTTGCTTTTAAATGTGACCTCCTTTCCTTGCCTAGACAGATGCTCTTTGTCTGCTGGGACCGCTCTGTAACGCCATCCCGACAGCTACCTCGCTTCCCAGTCTCTCCCAAAGGGCTAAGACTCTTCCAAGTGGTTTCCTCCTACTGAAAAGACTATAATTAGCTGCTTCCCCTATTTTCCTCTGTTTAAAATTGGCATTATACAGCCTTTCTTCCAATCTTCCGAAACCTCATCCCCCATCCTGTTCTGCTTTCAACATATGTAAAAGGAAATGCTATGCTATGCTATGGAAGTGTAGGCACATTGTTTAATAAAGACAGAATGCCGAGTTTTATAGTACAGAATTGACATTTTCTTCCTTTGCCATTAGACTGTGGCTTATGCATTTCCCAAAAGAGACACAACCTGCTTGTTTCTCAACTATGACTTCCTCCCCATTTATGGTAGATTTTATTATTACCCTGTTTATTTCAGTAGCACAAATATTAAGATTTCCTTTATTTCCCTACTATGATATTCTCACCTATATCTAAGTAGCTGCATAATAAGATTTCCTGTCCATTTCTATCAGCAGAATAGCTTTTGAAAATGTAAATCCAGCAGCAGTAGTCACAGATTCAAAGATTTCACGTAAGAGTGTGTTTTGAAAGAATGTTAGGGAAAAATTCTCGGTTTATAAGGGATTTGAAACGGAGAATTCTCCAAAATCTTGTAAGCGCAAGTGTTTTCTCACAAAAATTATCAGTGTCAGATATCATTGTTCATTTAGCGGAATTTAGTGTCAATACTTCTAAGCTTTTCCAAAAAGAAAAAACAACAACAACCCCCTACATCTCCTAAAAACTGGCTCTGCAAATTTATGAAACTCATCTTAGTTAAAACAAATTATATATCAGCTTTTTGTATTTTTCCTACTCAATTATGCAGGTCTCAAAGCTCAGATCACCAAAGAAATGACTGAAAAGCTATTTTAAGTTATTTCATGGGTTAGTTTATCCAAGTCAAGCTTTGTAATAAAAATGTGACAATTAGCATTCCTTTGTAATTTAACACAAATTTATTCCTTTTTAATTTATTTCAAATTTATTCCTTTGTAATTTATTTCAAAGGAGGATAACTTCATGATATAATTTCCTAGCTTTTTCTATAGGCTTTGGCAAGTACACTGCTATCTACTGAACTATATGTGTTTGAAAATAGATATACAGTACTTCAAATAGCTACTTTGAATTATTACAGAAGCATAGCTGTTAGTGTGTATTTCTTTTTAGCTTTCTAGCCTAGGACATTTTGTAGGTCACATATTCTCTTTGCCAATTAATGTCTTGTCTCAGTCTCGGTCTTAAGAAACCCTAAATCCTGTTGTTCATTTTCACACTTTGTTCCTGTCAGTTGTATCCATCAGTTCATAAATCGAAAGTCTAAGCTGCTGAATCCAGAATCTCCACTCAGTCCAAGAGGCTTTTGCATGTCTGTACACACTCACTTTCAAGTTAAATATCCTACCAGATCCACAGAATAAGCACTCATTTAGGTTTTGTCTTTCAAACTACAAACAGAAGATTACACACTAGACAAATCTCACTTATTCCCTCTTGACTGCTCTACATAAAACATAATTACAGCTCTTCTGCTGAGATCTTTATTAATTAGTATTATCTAGAGTAATTTCTGGTAGTCAAAATGTGGTAGATTAAACAAAAAAACATCTAAAATATGAGCAGTTTCACCCATATTCTTGCAAAACAGACTACCCAAGAACTTTATCCTTCTCATCTAAACCCAAGCTTATTGCTGGGTTTTCACAGTCAGGATCTCTGCTATTGTAGGTTGTAAACACTAGTATAAGCTAGTAAACTAAGTGTGTGCCCAAGGAATTCCAGTGTATGCTCCAGGAAGTGAGGCTGATTGGGATGGCACAGCTCATGTTTGTGCTGGTAAACACTCAGCCTCCAAGACAGAGTGGCTGCCACAAATGAGAATGGTTTCTATGATATTATTGTCCTTAAAATATGCCACTGAATGGTTTCAGAGGGCAGTAGTTAGCATGGGCCAAAATGGAGCCAGAGAAAAATCTGATAGTTTAGCAGTGTCAATGGTTGCGTTTAGCCTACCAATACAGGTAGTCACGGAAGACTGTGTCTGGGATTTCTGGTGATCAGATGAGTACTGTTGACTCTTGATTCTATTTTGTTGGTATTAGCACAGGTATATTCTGCATGGACTGATGTTCAGAGCAATAGCAGTGTGCCAGATCCAGAGATTTGGTGAGCATGTGGTATTAGAAGGTAGAATCAGCAACTGCTGCTGGGAGCACTTATGCTGAATTTATGGAGAACCCCACAAGTTGTTCTGCCATAAGGATATGGTTCTCTTGTTGTTTGACCAATAAGACACCAATTTGCTTTAAACAGGAATACTGTGACATCATTCTTCTGTGGAGAAAACTTTCTACTTAAGAGAAAGAATGGTCAAATAATGGTACAAAAACACAACGCTGACATGAACACACAGAAAAGATATTACACTTCCAGCTTTTATTTTAAAATGACCTTCAGCCCTTAGAACAAGCAGGGCACTTCCCCACGCACTTCTGCCACTGGTGGCAGAGAATAAGCCTTAGAGAGCAAAGTGCAGCAGTATCTTCCCTGCCAGGCCTCAGCTCTCTGCTGATTCAGGTTGTCACTGAGCCAACAAAGACCTTCAATGCACAGCAATTTATCTACCAATGCTTTAAAAGGAGATTACACCTCCTTTCCTCATTTGACTGGCTTACTGAACGTCCATAGCAAAATCTGCTGGTTTAACTTTTCCACAGGATGGTAACATTCCAATTATTTTGATACTGTGAAACCTGGACTTTACTAAGCAGGTAGGAAAAATAATAAATGCTATTAGGTTACTTTGTCTGTTGTCCCAGAATCCAGCTGGTAGGAATAACAGCTATGAAAGTCAGTTATACTGGAAAGATACTTGGAGCAAAAACTGCTGGTTAATGGAGATACCTGAAGGAGTCATGGTGTCAGAGGAACTCAGCTGAACACAACGTGAAGTGTCCCTTCTCACATCCCCTGTAATTAAACATAAGAGAAGTCAAGATTTCCCTTCAGACTAAACACTCCTAAAGGGGACTTAACATCTTACATAAAAGGAAATGAGAGAAAATTACTCCAGAATATAAAATCCACGGCTGTAACACAGCCAGAGGCATTTGGCTGAAAACAGTGAGCCAGCAGCAATTGCTGCAGCAGAAACCACTGTAGATTTTTCTGCAGAGATGTTTCCAGGCAGTCAGCTGGTGCAATGGGAATAATGGCATCTACATGGATGGGAGATATCCCTCTTGGATCAGATCTGGATATTTCAATGTCTGAGTTCAAGGAACAGTCCTCTTTGTTTAAAGAAAGCACATCTGGCTATCTCACTGGGCATAGGATACACATGAATGGATTTGCCTGTGTCAGGGAACGTCTCTTAGCTCCAGGTGAACGATCTTTTTCCAGAAGTTCCTCCTTGCCTGTTCCCATTCTTCCCCAAATCATGTGGCTGAGAGTCCGGGGAACTTAAGCCTATAAATCATCTGTCCTTGAGGAGAAGTTTGCAGCTGGAACTGCTTTGTGCAAGGAAGTTGCTGAGCAGCTGTAGCCTGATTAAAAAAAACATCAAATGGTTGTTTCCAGCTGGGGTCAAAGCAGAAGCTCATCAGGGTTTGACTGGAGAGTGCTAAGCAGTAGTGAAGAGATTAGCCATGGGAGAAGTGGCCTGGAGGGTGCAATCAAAAGTGAGTTTCTGTGAGCTGGGAAAAACAAGTCAGCAGGTTAGGAACCCTCTGTAGGCACCAGGATGAGGGAAAGCCCTGATTTTTATCTGTGTTGCAACTGCCTCGCTGGCTCAAGATGGTCTGTGGTGTTCAGGGCTTGCTTCTCTGCAGAGACAGTGAGGACCTGAAAAAGTTCTAGGAAACTCTTCTATTCACTTTCATTGTCATGAAACATTTAAGGGAAAAGAAAATCCCGGGTCTGATGTGGAATTAAAGCTTTGAATTTGCCTTGCAAGCCAAAGAATGAGGCAGCTAGGAAACATGACAGACAGGATCCACTACTGGGAAATGTGGGCCAAATGTTCAGTGTGAGTACAGCCCTTGACACAGAAGGCCATGATCATAATTAGGATGGCCAGGGATTGCCACCATACCATGATAAGGCTATAAAGGTACAATACAGTCTTACCTCACAAAGGTGCAGGGTGGATGCTGCATGTTTAAGGTGGAAAACAAAGCTTGAAATAGAAGATTCACAAGAGAAAACTAAAAATATTAGCTAATACTAAAAGTATTAACACTCACTGTGGTGCTTAAGGGGTATTTGTTTGTTTAGGGTTTTTAAATGTCATATTACAGTCACACTTCCCCTTCCATTTGTTATCATAACTTTAAGGGATATCCTTTCGATGTAGGTTTAATTTAATTTTGTGACAACACTGTCTGTAGCAACAGTATTTTATTCTTGTAAAAACCTTGGACTGATGTAGCAATGACAGGCAAACATCAGCAACCTCCTGATAGAGAACACCTTTTGGGTAAACACATCACCAGAGACAAACTGAATGTCATATGCTGAGAAAAGGCACAGGCTGAGTTCAAGCAAGTGAGAAAAGGTATTTTGTGGAATAGCAGGTCTTTTTCTTGTCCTCAGCATCTCTTAAGTAAACTCACTGCAGTCATTTCTAAATGTCAGCTGTGAGTTTGATATCATAGTGCTTCTTTATTTCTTCAGTGACTGTTTTTGATGTCAAAAGCAGCTGTGTTCAGTCTTTTTTTCTTAGAAAAAGAAAAAAAAAAAAGAGTAGAGCTTAGCATCTGAAAAAATTGGCTTTGTGTGACTAACCACAAACAGGACACATGACTGTGTGCTGCATTTTCTGTGTTCCCTTTCAGTTAAAACAGTTTGGGCAAGAATATTCTGTAAACTTAAAGGGGAACCCTCAACTTATGGAACGTGTTTAGAGCTCATCTTTGAAGCAAGCTTCAAATTTTACCCCCAACCAAAAATTTAAGAAAATCTGTAGTCTGGAAAAGGGAGCTACAGAATTTGCTCCCCCTGTCTTCTCTCTTTAACCTCAGTGTAAGAGTCAGATTTCTAGGAAATATTTGTCGATTTTTTTTTTACATCTGTCTTTTCTGAGTAGTTATTGCTATCCCTAGTTTCTGGTAATTTGAAGAAAAGAAGAGTCAGCTAGTTTGAACACCTTAATACTCACATGCAGAAAGATATGAAGCACTTAAATCCCTAAGGTATCATTTTTATTTTAACACTGGTAATAAATTAAATGCTCAAGTAGACTTATTGCTAGACTTGCTAGTAATACTGGATTTTTAAAAAATATTTGAATACTTATTTCTATAAAGTATCTTGGAACTGCCAACTATTTAAGACTCATACTAATGAATGATCCTGTGCCTTGCAACCAAAGAAAAATGCTTTAAGTGAAACCTAATCCAAGGCAGTGATTACCAAAAAAAAAAATCAGAGATACTTGAAATTTTCTGACCTGCCCACAGTCACATAATTTTCTCAGCAAAAATGCAAGGTATGCAGCCTACAAAGCCTCTTTTGTAGCCCATTATCTATCCACAGGGTTTTCTTTTTCTTCTGTTGTACATTATCATCTGTGTACTAGGATAGCCTGACCTTTATTGGCTACAATGTGCAGAAACAAATCATAAACAGTAGGGTCAAAGGGACCTTAAGATTTCAAGATCCTTCTGTAACACAGGAGAAACTTATAAAAGGACTAAATCTAGTTATAATATAATGAAATTTAGGAAAGCTTCTACTTTCTCCCTTTATCCTCTTCTGGGCTTGTCTGGGTTAGAAGAGAGATTATGCACTAGAGATCCAACGTGGGTTGACATGAGTGAGAAATATATACTCACTAGAAAGAGGCTTCATAACTCTCTCTAGCTGCAGGACACCTTAACCCTAGTAGAGAAAATGCAGATGAACAACAGCTACCGGAAATTAATATTTCTTTGCTTTTGCTGTGGAGCAGTTCTCATCACCTTGACCTGCACTCATTAAAAATAGGCTTATGAATGTGGCAGGGGCTGCTGATCAGCAGCTTCTTTCTGCAAAGTAATTTCATTGTCAATTATTTCTTATGGAATTGGTGACTCAAAACAAGATTTAAGGGTAAGGGACATAAGGCCTAGTTTTGTCTTTTGGTGATCTCATAATACGAATGCTGCAGGACTGAATTTGTTGTATACGGAAAACCAGCAAACTAGAGACCCTGAAATCCCCAACATTTCCATGATGAAAACAGAAAAAAAATCAACAAAGTAATGAATTGTTAGAAATGGATAATCACAAGCAGTTTGAAAACTCAGAATTGCATTACTCCAAAACATCTGTCTGTGTCATGGGGGGAAGAGGTGTGAGTGAACACTGCATACACTGGAGAGCGAAGAGTAAACAGGGATAAAACACATCTGCAATCCCTGTTGGTCAGGTCAGTAAAACAGTAATTGTTTATTTGCAGTAGAAAGCATATGCACATGGCACACAGCATTTATTCATAGGATCTGCAGCTTTGCATGCTCACTATCACAATGCACAGCAAAGCATGCCTTACAAAGGTTTGATACTGACTGCCCTTTGAATTTGAAGGTAGATGTGACATATGCCAAATGCCATAGATTTGATCCTACTTTCATTAAGCTGTCTCAAAAAAACCCAGCCCTGTGCTATGCTGGCAAACCCATAGTGTGCCACTGCTATGCTCCAAAGAAACTTAGAGACCAGCACAAGATGGCTCAGATCAGGTTAGTTCTGCAGCCTTCTGGACCTTTTTTCTCAGTGAGCTACTCATGAGGGTGAATGACTGGACCTTCATCTAGACATGTCAGCAAAGAGAAATTAATTATGTCTTTAGTATAATCACTGATCTTGTGTGTTGGAACACAACTTGGGTGCAAGCTGAAAAAGCAAGAGCGCCTTAAAGTTGACAGGACCTCATCATTTACAAACTTGTGCATTTAGGTGAAGTACACAGTAGATCACACTCCTGTTGCTTTGCTTGTTGAGACTACAGTTCCCTGAGATGGGAGGGTACAGCACCATAACAGGAAAAATGGAAATAAGCCACAGGCAGTCAACACTCCAGATGGAAAGGGTCAGTAGTGGTAAGAATCAATAGCGCTAATGGTATGTTACTTTTACTAAAGTTAGCAAACATCAAAATGGAAACATCTATCCTTTTAAAATGTACTTTTTACTAAACTATATTCTATTTTTCAGGAAAGCTGAGTTCAAAACCTATTGATCTCAGCAGAGCTTGCGTTGAAACACGAATGGGCATAAATTATTTAAAGAAATCTAAATGCAAACCAACTAAAGTGCATGACATATATACATGCACAAGCATCCTAGCTCAGATATAAGCACATATACAAATATATATGTATATATATTATTATACTACCAAACAGTGTACACAAAAAGTAAGAATGATATTAGTGCTAGGTGTTTTGGGAAATCTGTTTTACCCCTTGCACATGAAAACGTGGTTCTTTGTATAATTTCTTTCTAAGCTTGTACTGCTAAAAAAATTATATACAGCAATGATTATACTGCTGAAAAGTCAGAATACCGGAATTGGTCAAAATATTGTTTACATTAAGGAAAAAAGGGGAGAAAATAATTGTTTTATACACTATTATCTAAAGAAAGAACACATCGTCACAACCAAGCAAGCTCCTAACTGTTGCAGCCATTGTGCTCATCCAAAAGGACCTGTACTGGGTGTCTAATCCACACATCTCACTCTCCCTTGAGTGTGATCAAATTTGCACCAAAATCAAATTCATGCACACACACACACACACACACACACAAGAAAAAAAAAAGTGCTTTTGAAAAATCGAGTGTCCAAAAGCATATTGCAGCAACATCTTGTCTCTGAAACACTGACACTTTTTTCTTTATTTTTCCTTTTTTTTTTTTTTTTTTTTTCTTATTGTGTAGTTTTTTCACATCCTCAATGGTCAGCTGCTGGGGTTTTTTATTTTTAAAGGGAAAATTGAGTCCAGAGAGTCCACCATGACTTAAAAGTGTCAGCTTCACAAAGATGTGTTAAAGATATGCCAACACCCTCAGAGTATAGAAGTTAGCATAGCATAGCATTGCACTTTCAACACAGTGTAAAGAAAGCAACATATTCATACATAGCAAAAAACCAGTCTTAGCAGTGTGTTTATTAAAAATGTAACTATGTAAAATGAGACGTTACCTTAAAAAACGCCCACATTATATGCCACAGTTCAAATTATAATGACATTCAATTACCCTTAAGTCAAAAGCAAACGTGTGAACCACAGTGTGTCTCAGAACTGCTTATTCAGAGATAAATTCAGAGACTGAAAAACTCACAGGAATCTGGGTGCAATTTTGAGTGCAATTTTCTAAAGCAGCTTTTATGAACTAGGAAAGTCTGTACCTAAATTCCAACAGTATTTCAGGACTGGCTGCCTTACTGTTTTGATAGTGATCTTCCAGCACCAGGTGCAGAGTAAAATTGGAAAGTGTGTCTGTAATTTCTTGAGCACAATTTTAAACTGCCACATAAAGTTCTGGGTAAGTGAGAGGTAAAAATGTGCTTTGCTGCAAATGCCATATGATTCAAGATTTCATGTCCTTTCTGTCCAAATACATAAAATAAAGGAAAACATTCATATTTTTTTCCCTCAGAACTCACTTTCTTAAATGTATTTTTCAGATAGGATTTGCAAATGATGCCACACTTTACAGAGCAATGCACAAATGGGATTCAGCAGCTGCTCCTTGTTGCTCTGTGCAGATAACATTAGGTTTCATGCATGTGGCAGCTCCTATCATTTTTTGTCCAAATTTGGTGCAGGAAAGGAGAGAGAAAATAGGAGAAAGCAATAATGCTGTCTGACAGACTTCTCAGAAACACCAAAGAAATGGTGTTAACCCAACACTGAAAGAGAAATGCTGGTCAGCTGAGAAGAAACATGACACACAAAGAGCCTCTTGAGGAGAGGTAGGTAAAGGTGTGCAGATATGCCTTATGGAGATGAAGAATACAGTGTTACTATTTTTGATTCACAAACTAAGCAATTGCTTTGTACAGTTCATTTTAAGGCTTTGGAAATGCGAAATCTAGCTGTTAAAACAAAAGGTCTGTCTCAAGTGACTAAGGTAAACATGATAATTAAAAGAAATAAGAAATAGCTGAAATGTTTTTGTAATTACTCCCTTGTCATTGTTAGGTTTTCCTGACTAATGGGGTTAGAAATCTTGAGCTAAAAGCATGTAGTGTGGAACTGATGTTATCGTGCACACCACATTGTTATACTTTCAACAAGAAAACAGTTAAATAATTTCTTACTTTATAAAACACCTTTGAAAATAAAGACCCAGGGCAATATGCTCTCTTTACGTCTCCTGCAGAGACTTCGGAAATATATGTGCTGGACACCTGTTCCATTTGCAAAGTTCTTGCTACTGAAGATAGTAATTGTTGCTCAAAATTCCTCCACAGTTGTGATAAATGCCTCAGGGCCACCTCAGTCACCCCAGTGCATCACCTTGGTAATGCTAAGGGCACAACCTGCTAGCAGGGAGAAATCCAAAGTGCATCACCTCAAGAAGCTCCTGAGAACAGTAGCTTACAAACACAAACCATAGTTCTTTCTCCAGATGGCTTTCAGTTTGAAGCCTATCTGAATAACATTTTTTCTTTATCATTACCCACCAAGTTTGCATAAATCAGAACATACAAGGTCACTGCCTTTCTGTGATCTTGAAGCTACAGGCAGGCCTTGCCAAGCAGAGAACAGTATGCAGCAAATGTTCTCTATGTCCTTTCTCAGAGTCCATCTTTAATTAAAAGATCTGCATAGCACTGTTGGTAGGAGCTTTTCATTTGATGGGGCTCTGCAACAAATCACTTCTCACTGAATTCTGCTGCAGCAGTTGTTCCTGGGAACTACTGCAGACAAGCTAACTGCAAAAATACAGACCTAGTGGAAATCTGCAGAGAGAAGTCCCTTATGTGTTGGCAATGGATTTTCTTCTGTTATTGATTGTTTTCTTCTGAGGTGGAGATATTTATTATAGCATACACTGGGGCTTTAGTACAAAGTTAATAATGAGCCAGCTGTGTTTGAAAACTGATAAGCTCCACACAGAACACTTCCAACCTACCAAATGCTTAAGTATGTAAACAACCCCACTGAAGCCACTGAGATTTCTTTTATGCCTAGTGCTGAAGCAAACATCTAGTCTTAATTAACTAAGACACAGCTTCGTAGCAGAAAAGCAACTAATTTAGGAAGTTTTAGAAATTCTAGGTGATTTCATTAGCAATTTGTGTGTATTTGGTCCTTTGCGTTAAGCAGATATGTTTACTAGCAATCCAGAGTGATTCCTAAGAATACCCTTCTTAACACAAGAATCAATGGCAATTCGTTGCAAATAGTATTGGAAAGATCTCATAAAAAATATTTTTGCAGAACGTTCTCTCACACTGAAAGAAGCGTTAACATTTCCTTCATCCCTCAAACAAGTCAAGGAAGGCTTATTTTTAGGAGTACCTCACAGTGGAAAACTGTAAACTGGAAACTTCCAGCATATAGAGAGGCTGAATAAATCATGACTGTGTTCTTCATTCCCCAGATGGCGAGCAGAGCTCTGTTAAAGCATCGTGGTTAGCAGCGGTAGACTAAACTTTTCTGGCAGTTGTTCTGACCACAGGTAAAAAATAACACAGACTCGAGCTTATGCTAAACCCACAAGTTTATTATATTTCACATAGCAAAACATAGCATCTGGAGAAGGGATAGAGGGTGCTTTATATACCTATCAGTTGGAGATCCCTAAATGAAACAGCACTGGGTCTCTGGGTTTTGTACCTCTATCCTAAGATGCTCACTAAATGACTGGATCAAAACATAGAATGTTAATCAGAAGGTGGAAGAGCACGGTCTGCTAGCACAGAGATGAAGACAGCTTCAGGGAATTTTGCTATAAAGGTGGATGAAATACCAGTCTGTGAGGGACCACATGGCAAAACTGATCCTTAATACAACACTTCAGATTAAAGGTGGTGTCATTTGTGGACCATGCACAAAAGTTTCACTTTGGGTACTGATGTTATAAAGAATAAAAAGTTGGACTCGTATTTAATGGAATTCTGGAAAAGTTAAAAACTCGGAAGCAAAGGTGATTGAAAACTTCTGAAGTTAATCAGTTCAATTACTCAAAAAGTGATGGCAACTAAATAGCCAGCTTCCTCTTACTTACTCATCCTCACTCTTCATAGACATCATTTCCCTATCTCCAACTTAAAAAAAATCTGCTGTGATAGTATTTGTCTCTTAATAAAGCTCTCTCACTGAGAAAATATACCAATAGCAGAAGAGAAACTTCTAACTTTTGTAGGCAAGGAAATGCAGATGAAGAGTTCTATGTAGTTTCCCAACTGCCTACCTGCCTCTTAGGGCTCTCCTTGGCATCTGTGACAATTGCACCATGTATTTCCTTCTACAGAAAGGAAGCATCTCCTGATTCCGGGCCAACCACTATACATACACAAATGAGAAGCTGCACTTTTTAGATGGCACAGTACTCTACATGATCACTGGATTTTCATATTCCCCTTGTTTTAGCCTTCCATCTCATCTCTCCCGCAGGCTGGAAATGAAGTGGGGTCACAGTTTTTATGGGACGGTTATAGAGCACCCAATAGGAACGCTACCGACCTTGAGCAGCTGCTTGGGGCTATTTACTGCTGCTGCGAACTGCTATACACCAAGGCCCAGCTGCAATAGGTTAGGGATAATGTACAGCCCACTGACAGCTGCAGATGGAGCCTGGTCGGGTCAAAAATCACTTTCCTTACTGTACAGTCGCTTCGAAATTTCCGTTCAAAAGCAACCGAGGGGGCCGATAACGCCTGTCTGCGGGCCCTCTCCCCACCGCGAACGACGATTTGGGGGCAAACATTGACTACAGGGCGAAGCCCCTGAGGGCATCGGGGGTGGGGGGCACGTCCGCCCACTCCCGCACCCCGGGGACCGGCGGGGCGGCTCCCCCGGGGATCACCTAGCGCCGTGGGTGCCTCCCTCCCTCCCTGCGGCCCTGACGGAGGGGCGGCGGACAAACTCGCAGCCACTGCCTGCAGGGTCGAGCCGAGCCGAGTCGGGGGACAGGGCAGTCGGGGCGGGGGCACCGCCGTGCGGCTGCATCAGCCCCCGCCTGCCCAGACCCGGGGCTCGGCTGCTGAGCCGCCCAGCGGCCCCCAGGAGGCGGCGGCGGTGGCGGCCGGGGGACGCTGAGGAGGAGCCGCCTGCGCGGCCCAGCGGCGGCGGCGGGCGGGCCGGCCGGACACACCGACCGACAGAGCAGCCGCGGCACGGACGGACGGAGGGACGGACAGACGGACGGAGGGAGGGAGGGCAGAGCGGCAGCGCAGCCCGCGCCGGCAGCGCCATGGCCACCAAGGTGAGCAGAGCGCGGGGGTCGGGAGGCGGCTCCGGGGCGCCCCCTGCGCTGAGCGGGCCCGGCGGAGCGGCCCGGCGGGCGGGGGTCCCGCGGGGGACGGGCGGCGTGCTGGGGCCGCGGGAGCCGCTGCCCTGCCCGGAGCCTGCCCCTCGCCTCCCGCCGCGGGAGGCAGGAGGGAGGCAGGGAGGGGAGCGCCGCGCTAGGGCCTCGCCGCCGCCGCCCGCTCCCTGAGCGGGGCTCGGCTGGGCAGCCCCGACTCCGGGGCGGGGGAAAGTTGTTTTCTGGTGTGTTTGTGCCCCGCTCCTCGCCCAGGCAACCCCCGCTCGCCCGGGGCGGCTGTAGGACCGAAAAACCGGCGGAGGCCGAGGGTGCTGCTCCTGCAGCCCGGGCGCCCCTGCTCTACTCCCACCGAGCCAGAGAACCGGGCGGTGGCGGGGAGAGGCCTCGGCCAGCGGTGGGCCCCGGTCCCGGGTGTCCCGGCTGCCCCGCGGGGCTGCGACGGGCCGGCCTGGCCGCCTCGCCCTCCCGGCCCTCGCGTCGCGTCAGGGCAGCTGATGCTGACCCCCTCGGGTGGATCCGGGGGAAAGGGTGTGCCGTGTCTCCTGTGGGAGCCCAGGGTCTGCACTGTGCGACCTCTTAATAGTAAGCACTGATTTTACACACACACACACACAAAAGAGGCAGGAAGTTAAATTATACTGTTCAGTTCTTCAACAGTATCTGCTGTTAATGCAGCACTCTAAATTAGCTCATCCTATCTGAAACTTTCTAAATAAATAATATTTGTTTACTAAATTGGTGGATGAAAGCATCTCTGCTTGTGTAGGTTTGTTAACATCCACCAGCAACTCATCTGTGACTTGTCTAAGTATCTCAGGAAGACTTTTTTGGTATTTGAAGTATTACTTTGAGTCATCTGATTCCATTAGCTTGGCTAGGAGTTTTAACACTTCCTTTTACTGAGGGAAGTGCACTATTTGTGTTGTACTTCTCAGTGTTGAAAAAATTCCACATCTTGAACATGTCAAAAAGTAGCTGTCTCTGTAACTATGTAAGTTGATGGTTACTCATGTTTTAGTAAACATTTTCAGTAGCACAGGGAAATTGATTCTAAGTTTCAAAATCACTTAGGCTGTTTAAAAGGTTCAATACAGTGAAATTCATGTTAGAATATTGTTTATGGACTTGGTTTTAATATTGGTGATTTTCACTGATTTGTGGGATGCGTGTATGAATGATTTGTAATCAACCTAACTATTGAATGTAGCAAGAACATGACTTCTGGTGCACATACACTACATAACATACAGCATGTTAGGCAGATATTGTACTAAGCCAGTTTACTGTTTCTCTCCTCACTTTGAGGTGCAGTGTCCTCATATGATCCTGTGTTCTGTGGTGAACACACAAAGCCATTTTATTCATACATTTGGAAATTTTCACTTTGCTTTTCTTTTTGGAACCGTTATGGCCCCACACCAAAGGGTTGTAATTTCTAACTTCCTAACCAGGATTGGCTTGAAATCAGGTGGTACAGGTTTGTTTTTTTCATTCTACACATTGCAAGGTATGGTAATGTGCTTTACCTTGAGAGCTAAAATTAAGAAGTGGTAGTCAGTAAAGACTTGATATTTTATTGTTATTATTTTTTTATGCTGGTAACTGAGAGCAGTAGTGAAGAGAAGCTTACTTTATTTTCTGTGAGCTCTACCCAGGAGATGGGTCCCTCTCTGCAAATGGCCCTGATTTGGACTTTATTTGTTCAGTTTGTGAAAACATTGGCAATAGTAAAGGATACATTGTTTTTTGAACTGTATAAGGGAATAACTCACTCAAAAAAACCCCATTTTTAGGAAATTGGCCTACTAACCTGTCACCATTTCACTTGGAAAGTAAATTTTGTTTTTACTTCTCACCTTCTGCTTGTGTTCCTTCTAAAATAGCCTATTTTAAAAAGAAATATGCGAGGTGTATTTGTATTGTATGTGAAATATTAAAAACCTTAAACTGTAATTAGCCATCTGGAGCATGAATTTTTTGAAATTTAATGGTATCAAATCCTATATGGCTGGAAGGGGCGACTGACAGTCCAACCTGGCCTGTGCTGCTTGGGCTATTAGAACTTCCTGAATTAATTCCTGTTTAAACTAAAATATAGTTTCCAAGGAAGGCTGTGAGAAAATTCAGTCTTGATTTAAATGCTTTCAGTGATGGAAAATTCCCTCCATCTTTTTTTTTTTTTTTAAACCATCAACTCTCTTGCTGCTGATGCTTCTTTGTTTTGAATCTAAATTTGCCCAGTGTCTGTTTTCATTTTTATACTTTTGTCTACAAGATTTACAAATGTTTGTCTGGAAGTGTTAGATTTGCTGGGGATCAAGGATGAAAACAGGGATTTCTTCCACAATTAGCTTGTAAACCCTGGTCAGTTTTCTTACCTCTCACTTTGATAAACCACAGCAATTAAGTTCCTAGAGTTTTCCAGTGTGAAGACTTCTTCTATAGTTGTGCAATGTGCTGGCTCTTCCCTGTACCATTCAAACTCAATGCATTTCTTACTGAAATAATAAAAACTTTAGGGGAAAGGACTACTATTTTCATACCAAGAGGCATTTACTGATGCTTTCCTTGCATATTTGTTAACTGACAACTTGGTAGGGAGCCTTTTGTTGAAAGGGGTTGTCGTGGTGCTCTCAAGGCTGTGGAGGCTGTCTCTGATGCCATGAGCTAAACCCAGTCTCCGTTGCTCCTTCTCCTTTCTCGCACCACATCCCGTGCTGATGTACATGGCAGGAGTCAGGCCTGCCTTTGAGCTGCAGCAAGTTGCTGAAATAGCAAAAAATTCACTGAACGGAAACAGCAGGGCCATTTTCTCAAGTTCTAGGGAGTTGCAGTAGCTGAAAGTTCGCTCAGAGCTGATACAAAAGGTTGAGTAGATGGCATAGTTGGGTGGGGGGAGACTTTCACGGTGAAGGGGTAGAAATATAATGAGGAGTAGAAATATAAGTGGGAAATTGATGATCTGAGGCTTCTGGAGGCAGTTCTTTGGTTGGCTAGATCCTTACTGTAACTTGGCAGTGGATTTTGTGGTTTGCTCAAGGTTACATGCTCTAAAAACTGAAGCAAGTGTAAAAAAACCCAATCAAAATAAGAAAAAAGGAGATGATTTAGGAGAAGCTAATTTCCAAAATTTTACAGTAATTTAACTGAACCTGACTTCAGAGGTAAGCAATTTCATATCCACATTGAAGAACTGATGCTTTAATCTAGATACTTTATTTTGGATGTTTCTTCCAGAAACAGAGTTGACCTTACTAGTTCCTTATTTTTAACTGTGCATCACAAATGATGCATAGACAGAAAGTGTCTGAGCCTAAAAAATTTTCAAAATCTGTTCACAAAGAAAATGCAGTATTGTAAATGTGTTTCTGTGATAGTTGCTTACAAATGCTGCAGATGAGATTCTTACTCTTCTCCTTATTCCTTCTTGATTTCTTTGGCCTTTCCTCTTCTTTCCCCAGTAGGATTAACAAAGCCCCAGCTTTACTCATGCCCTTTCTTTTGTTTTTGAGCTTCATTCAATAGGGAGAGCTAGAAATGTCAGGAAGCAGTATGCTGACTTTTTAAATAATGTGCTCCCTAACTCGGTCTATTTTTAGACTTATTTCAAAATGTAGTCAAGTCCTTTTCTTGAAAAGGTTGATGTTTTGCCATTTGTTAAGTCCTGATTTCAGAAGGAAGTGTGGTGTTATTACAAGAACTGGATAAGTTATGGCACACTGATGGGCAAAACAGTTCTTCTGAAGCCCATGCTGCTAACATAGAGTGAGAGTTTTAATTTAAAAGTTGAAGCTCAAACTAGAAGTTGATTTATAGGAGTAACACCACTGAAGATGGTGACATCACTTTCACAAGCGAGGTATTTCACAAGGAAGCTATTGATAAGCTTCATGAGGTTAAAGCCTCTCTTACTGTCAATACCAACAGTTTTTTCTTTGTAACTTTGGGGCACTTGTAGCTCACCCTCGTGTTCTTGATTGTTCAGTGGTTTGTCTGCTTTGAGAACTCATTTATGTGATTCTGTTTGTAGGACTTGGCCCTTTTTGTGGGAAGAAGTCCCTTGAGATGAAAGCTTAGACTAAATATTCTGTTCTTTAAAGAAGATACAACTTAGTGACACTTCTACAACACGGGAATGTTGTTCAAGGCTTTCTTGTCCATCTAATCATGTTAGATTTTCTCTTGTGAATGCCACTTACCAGGTATAGTTGAATTTAACATGGTTCTTGTAGTTGTGGTGAGGGAAGGTCATCATTTACATATGAAAATTTCAGGTAGGAAAAGACTTAAAATAAAGATTATTATCCTTTAGTGTGTATCCTTCCTTTCATCTTTCTTTTTGATTCTCTATTCCTCTCACTAGTGTAAGGCTTCCCAAAAGAAATTCCACATTTTCCTTTGTAGCGTCACAAATCTGTATGTTTGCATTATGAATTGGTCAGAAACAATTCTTTGTTCTGACTTGCAGCTGGGAATTGAAACATCTCTCTATGCTAAACCCAGACTTTGTGTTCTGCAAGTTTGCCTTCTGTATTGTCATAGCTTTGGAAGTAAACTCCTCTAGGAAATCTCATCTTAAGAGAATATTCAGTTAATAAATCTTAATTCATCTGTGAGTTGGAATGAACTTCTACAATGCAGATCACTTCATAATTCATTCAACATGTTTCATTATTTAAATTCAGCAAAATAAGACATAATGCAAATAATGAGATGATAGTTGATATGTATATGTAAGATGTGAGGGAAGAAAACTAATGAGGTAAAATAATAATTTTGATTTTTTGGTCTTAATCATGTGGAAAATGTTTGGGTTTTTAGGCTGTGACTAAGTAGATGTGAAAATACTTCCTGGGCTTTTTTGAGAATTTTGGTTTGGAGGTTTGTTTTCTAAGGGGCAACAAAATGACTATAAAAGGTAAAAATATTTGGTTATGCAGATTTACCACAAGTTCCTGACCTATTGAAGAGGTGAGGTGTTAGGATGAGCACAAGAACTGATACTGTCTAATTTTATGAAGAGACAGGTTTTCTGTTCTTTTGTCTTTGTCAGGCCTTATGATTTTTCAAAGGTTCAGTGATAAGTGGGTTATGTTACATTGCAGCAACTACTAGTGCAAGGCTTATAATTTCTGTGCTGGAGAACTGGTGAGATTCTGAGTGATGCTGTGGCTGGGTGATGATTCCTCTGACTCAGTTTTTCAAAGTTATTTTAAGCACCTAGGCATTGAGTCATCAGAGACTCATTATCAGAGGTCGTCATTTAAAAACATGATTACAGCAGCTAAAGAGAAGGAAGTCTGGTATCAGATGTCATAAGCTTCATCTGGTTTATAGATTCAGTGATTCAGATTTTCACACTGGTAGAATTTCTCCATACCCTGGTATTATTTCACCAAGAAGGCCTTACAATGAACTGTAGCTTTGGAAAAAGGTTTATTTTACTCCATTCTGTAAAGGTCTTCCTCTGTGAATTATCTTCCTCTTAGAAGCTCAGATTTTCAGGTCATGAAAAAATTCCTAAAATATGAACAGAAGAATGTGTGGATATCCAGTAACCCCCCCCCCCTTTAATTAGGGCACCTGGCAAATTTCAGAGTTTACAGAGATCACCAAGGGAAAAATCATATGAGAATTTTACCATTTAAAATGTATGGATTCCCTCCTGTATTACATTGACAAGCAATTGCAACATGGATGGTGTTGGAAGCAGTCTTGCAAAACATTACAAAAGCAGATAATAGAGACTAAAGTAGTGGGAGTGATTTGTTTCAACCAGCCTGCAGAAGGACAGACCAACGTTTAGTTATCTAGAATTATTTAAAATAAATAGGTATTGCAATGTTCAGCATTTAAAGCTAAACCTCTTCTATTTCAAAACATGTATCACAATTTCATTCAAAGTCACTTTACATTCTCTGAGGGCTGAATATCGCTGCTTGTGCTTTTACTTTCTTTAGTTGTATTTCTGCTTTCTCAGCAATCTATTATTGAAAAAGAGCTTCCCAAGTAACACAAAGTTCAAAAAACAGAGCAATCTTGTAGTAGTCCAATAAGCAAAATTTAAGTGCTGCTGAAGACAAACAAATACGTGCATATTGCTTACTGGAAAATTTAATTTCAGCTCTGAGCCTTATCGCTTTTTTTTCCAAAGCGCTCTTTCTCTTTGAGCTTCATATGGATAAGAAACCTCTGTTTAAAAAAAAAAAAAAAAAAAAAAAAAAAAGTACTTTTAAGACCAGCATAATTTAACTTTGACAGTTAGTCTTCTGTGAGACCCATATTAAGGGGAGAAGGGCACGAGGGACAGCGCTTCCTGTAGGGAGCTGCCATAACGCAGGTTGATCCAGCTGTTGTGTAGTTGAGAGGAAACATTCAGGACATGACTCGGTATGAAGGGCACATGAGCCGTCCTGGGCACTGCTGATGACAGGGTGTGTGCTCCTAGTAAGTGTGTCGGGTAAAGTCAAACCAGCCACTCTGTATGTGAATGTATTTTTTGTGGGTTAAAGCTCTGTTTCCTCCTGTATTTTGGAACAGCTCTTCCCCCAGGCCTTGCCCCTTAAAGGAAACCACTTTACAGGAGGGGTTTCCAATGTGCAAAATAGGTGGCTGGAAGGAGGAGGAGGAGGTGGTAAGAAGGCAGGCAGTGCAGCTTGTGGGAGGTCTCTGGGGAGCCCACGCAAAACAGCTGCTTCGTGGGAGGGGCAACCATGTCTGACCTGGGGTTTCTGCAAGTGAGACTTGCCCAGGTAAAATCATTCAGTCCCGCTCTTGGAAAAAGTGGGACTGGAGTGCTGGTTTCTTATGACTTGTCGTTTAGTTACTGACTTCTACTCAGAGTTGCCATCTGCTCCTCCTTGGCAAGGGAACTGTTGTGCTTTTATTTTGTGTATTCATGTGGTATCTCTGTTTATACTCAGTAGGTTTTGGACTTGCTTTGCTTTTCCCAGCCTGCAGTGCTTAATGTTCAGAGCAAAAATAAGTTGTCCTCTCAGTTCAAGCAAAGTGTTTTCTTTCTTTGTTGATAGAACAAAATGGCTAATTTTCAGGAAGTGCTATAAAAATTCTCTTAGAATAGCTTTAATCAGTTTTTCTCTTCCATATGAGGATTTTTTCTTTACAATGATTATGTGAGTGGTTTCCAGAAGAAATAGAATTAGTATAAGACTATTGCATTTATTGTTCCTTCTAGTTCTGATTTAAATCCTAGTATTGCCTGGACAGCTTATACAGTTCACCTTTCTTCAGCAGTAAGGTCACGTTGGATGAGGCGCTTCATTTCACCCTACTGCTTCATCAGATTTGAGAGTTAAACCTAAATGTTTTATTCCCTCCACTGCATTAATTCTTTTTGGGGGGTCAAGGTTTAATTCAGTAATTGAATATTGCAATAACATATGATGATATAATGTAATTAGTGCTAACCTAGTTACAACAGTTCTTTCAGCAGTACTGTCATTTCCTCCCTTAATAGCCTTGTATTTGTCCTCTGAAAATGATTGCTTATGGAATACAAAATTAAACATCTTCCTTTCTGCATATAACTAAACCACAGTCTTGAAAGTTTGTATGAAGGTTGTTGAATTACGAATTTTTCTATCAGCAGCTCTGTCACATTCTGTTAAGCTGCCAAATTTTCTAGTAACTCATAAGGAAGCAGAACTTCCAACTTACTTTTCAGACTTCTTTGATGCTTTCTGTCACTGTAAAGATTGCTGGTACAAGAAAAGTTTGTGTACTGTCCTATTAAACTTTAAATATTGCATGACTTAATCCACTTCTGTCATTCATGTATCAGAGATATATATATTTTTTTTATTTGCATCTGTTCAGGCATTGTTTCTCTTTTTTTTTTTTCTCCTTGTTTTAAAGTGGGATAGGCTAACACTGCTAGTGTACACATTGCATTAAATTGCAGGTAATTAATGTCCAGTTCAGGTGCTGGGTGTTCTCTGGCCAGGTCAGTGACTGAGTTTGCTTATTTGAACTGCTGTTTATCATGACCAGTTTGTTACTTTACAGGGTCTTGTACTTTTCTACACTTAAAAAAAGCTTAAAATAGCTGTATGCTTGGGTACATTAGAACCCCAAAAATGTGAACCTTGTTCATTTCTGGCGAAAAGAAGCTTCCTCTGATAAAATGGTAGTGCATTGATGTTGGTATAACAGTTTCCTCCTTTGTGTTCGTAAAATAAAAGTAAACACAGGCTTTCATAAATAGTGTTTCTAATAACAGCTAAGAGATACCAAAATGTTAGTATATGATTAATGTTGGTTACTCAAGTAACAGAGAATTTAGCAGAATTCCATGTTGAGAATTTGTTCTGCTGCATTTCAGATTCCTTCCCAGCTGCCTTCACTGAACATACAATAATACTTGTTTTCCGTTCAGTATTTACCAGTGTTTGGGACTTCAAAGTAGTACAGCTATTTCATTCTGTGTTTTATGGGTTAGGCTGTATTCGAAGTAGCATCATTTTAACATGCGGGTAGTTTCCTTTGCTAGGTATTCATTTGCTCCTAGACTGGCCTGTGCAACTGCTACATTGAGATGCACAGTGTGTAATAGTGTGCTGGGTCTGAAAAGGCTTGAAGTTCATTAGATAACCTTAGTGAAACTTTGTGCCTCTCCAGTTATTAGGATAATTACTGTTTTTTCTAATCTGTGCTCTCGTAGAGGCGACACTATTGTGTGACTACAAACTGTCTTAATGAGTAGGTCACAATGTGGCAATTTTTCTGGTGAATGCTGCAGGCTTTTTCTGAAACCTTCACCTCTTACTGGCTTTGTTTTCTGGGGACAGAACAGTGAGGGTACAATACTGATGGCCCTAAAGTTTCAGGCAAACATCAGGGGACTTGGCACAACAGACTTCTAAAACACATTGTTAAATATTGGTTCAGCAAACAGTTGCAAGTGTTGCAGTTTGATTTCAGAGACGCAGTAATGATTAATCCAGGCAGAGATTTTAATCACACTTGAGATAAATGCATCCTGACCAACATCCCTAAATACAAACCCATTCTGTGTTTGCTGCAGTTGTATGGTCGGGTGAAACTGGAATTCATGTTCTCAGATTTGAAACTGTTTAGTCTGTTTGGGAATGTGGAATAGGTTGATATTCAGAAAGGAAAATGTGGGGAAGTCTGGGCACTTAGAGCAGTGCAGGCAATTGATTCTGAAAAAAATCTGGTATCACTGGAACTCCTTACAGCAAAAGTTTTGCTGTACATTGTTAATAACTGATAACTTGTTTATAAGTAATGTTTTAAACAAGAAAAAAACCTTCAGGTGCTTAACCCAACTGAAAACTCAGATGTGATTCAGAGGAGTATCTGAGTCAGTCTTTGGAAACATCTCTAAATCACATGGGTGTTGTGCGTGTATTTCTGCAAGTGAATTTCCCTTGCTTCTATATTGCTTGGGTGCCTGGGGATTCTATTACTGGGTTTGACAATACCCCTAAATAAACTTGTATTAACACTACAAAAGGTAACCAAGCACCTTTTTTAAAAGTGTGTGATGGTTTTTGAAAGTATCAGAATTTGAATGTTGCTTTTTAAAACCACTGAACTGCTTATAGATAATCCTCAGACTTTAACAGTCTTAAGCACTGTTGTAAATCTGGAAAATATTGCAGTTTCTCTTTGCTTTTTTTCATGCTCTGTGGCAGTGGTTATCTACCCACCTGAACTTAAAACTGCATGGACAGAAGCTGTAATTTGTTTTAATACCTTGAGACTCTAAGATCTATTACATTCTAACACTTTCAAGAAATCTCAGTCATGTAACCACTTGAGTCCTCATATCAATAACTTTTAGTCCTAGATGCTTAAGCTGAAGAAGGGGTCTCCTGTGCAGGAATTCACTTTGAATACAAGTTCTTGGTGTGCATGCTGCCTGCAATGCTGGCCAGGAGCACGTTTCAGTGGGCTTTGGGATGTGCTGATGCTTGCTTGCAGGTAGACAGCTATAAAGAAGTTCACATTCTGTGAATCAAAAATAAGATATTTAATCAAAAATGAGTTGGACTAGCTTGAACAGAGTTCAGATCTTCTTTCCTGACCAAGAAGTGACTTTCAGCAAGACAGTGAAGTACTGCGTGGTAAATCTAAAGAGCTAATCTGTCCTCGCTGAGGAAAACCCAAGTGCTGAAGAGGCTAGTTAGTTATTAATACTACACAAAACATTTCCAAGTCTTTTTAACACTTGAAAACTTGCCTATTCACTTCTTTCTTACACAAAACCATATAGAAATGGTTTCAAGGGAAGCTTATTACACCTTCATTCTAATTCTGAAATTGCCAGTGGTTTAGGCCACATTCATGTCGGTGGGAATCGAGTATTACCTTACTGTCCCTTGACCTATAAAGACTTCAGACTTCATGTTTTGTGCTTTTTGGAAACTCTTAATGTTTTGCTATTAATATACTTCCAATATGTGATGCACCTTTTAATCCAGTGTGAATACTTAATTAAGTACCTACCTGAAATACTGTAGGCACGTGCAACTTCTGAGGCTGTATGGAAGCTCCCTGTTCTGTGTCTCCTCTATCTGCAAGCGTGTTTTATTAGGAGGAAGAAATAATGCAAGTCCTTGTTTCTTAGCATTTTGTCTGTATTTAATTTGCTTCTAATGTGCTTATAGTCAGTAGTGTTGATTTCAAATGACTAGCTTCAGGCCACTGAACTTATTTTACTGTTGAAATATTGTTCAAAGGAAAGTGAGCCAGCAGATCAAGAGACAGTTTTAATGTGAATTTCTAGAGTTGTGTGAGGATCCAGCAGTTACTGCTAGTGAGGGAACTCAGTGTAATAATACATAAATGTTGTGACCTCTCTTAATCCGAAGTGAACTTAGTTTCACGTTTTGGATGAGTTTGCTTTAATGCTGATGTTGCTGAAGGCAAAGCACAATTGTATTAGAGAAGAAATGTAATATTAGAAGTTTTAATTAAGCAAGTGAATTTTATTTTCTGCATATTGTTTAATAAAATCATATTATCAAATGCATCTGTTTTTTCAGGTTAGTAGGTTTTTTCTTGAGCAGATGTTGAGCACATACATAAGAAAAGTGATTTTAGCATTATAGAAGGAATATACATTTTCTCCATTTGCTCTGTATTAGTTAAAAAGATAAGCATCGGTGTCTTGTCATCTTTATAATAAATCCTTATCATTTTAACTGGCAGTTTCAACTATAATGTATAATCTCTTGAATTCCTAAGGTAAGGTTTATGTAGGAGTCTGTCTTAGAAGACAATATCGCTAGTGTCCTCTTATGGTTCCATCATCAGTTTTTTGTTTGCTTCTTGTCTCTTAGGGAAAGCCTGTGAGAGGAGCATGTAGAGATTTCTTTACTGTGGCAAGACAGAAGGTAGATGCCTTTTCAGGCTGAGCCTCCAGCACTTGGAGAGCCACTTGATATTTCTGTATAGACTATCCAAATGCACACTTTGCCTAGCAGTCTGATACAGTTGTGATAGAGTCTAAAATGAACAGGCGTTTTTGGTCAAATCATAGCCCCAGGTGTTTCCCTTATTATTAGTATAAATGGGGTTTTTTGTACTTTCAAGACCAGATTGGATGGGGCTTTGAGCAACCTGGTCTCATTGAAGTTGTCTCTGCCCATGGCAGGGAGGATGGAACTAGATGAACTTCAAGGTCACTTCCAATCCAAACTGTTCTATAATTCCATAATTCAGTGTTTCAGATGCTGCAGTGAAAGTCTCTTCAAACTTGGAGTACTTAGCTTTTGGAATGAGCTTAGGTTTCAGGATAAAGGATAGGGAAATGATTAAATCTACCTAAATGTGTGCTGCTATTGGAAGAATGTTAGTGTCCTCTGACCTCTGAGATGGGAAAGAGGTGAAGGGTTCCTGTCCATATTTCTGAGGCATTTTCCTTACTGTTCTTCTGAGCTCTTTGGATCAGCTTTTTTAATAATATCCACAGTGAGACTTAACATGTGTTTTGACTTGGAGAGAGTTTTTTCAAAGATGCATTGATTAAAACATGGCAACTTAAGTAGTCTGTTTGAGAATGGTGAAACAAAACAATGGTTAAACTGCCATTTAGATCCGTGCCTACCCTATGTCATTTCTGTAGCTTCACTGGGGCAGTGAAGGCTGATGGCAAGTCAGATGTCTTGCAGTTGTTCTAAGCAGTAAAATACATCAAAACCAGCGTTAGACGGTAATCACAGGTCAAGTTGCCATGAATGATCAAACAGTACAGAAAAGAAAATGCAAAAATAATTTAAAGTTAATTGCTTTTTGTTTGCAGAGTATTGCCCATTATAGATTAAACGCTTAACTGTGAACCGTTCTTTTGCTTGTATTTAAAATATACTGCCAATTTCTGAATTTATTTTTTTGCAGCTAGGTTTTCATCTTTATCATTTTCTATCTGCTTCCTCAGTTTCTCTGATCCTGGGATCCCAACCTATGTCCCATGTAGACATATGCTATTTCTATTTTGTTCTCTTAGAACTGCCCTTCAGAATGAATATTTTCCTTCTAAAAACAGTATTGTTGGGAAAAAATAATTCTGAGAAAAAAATAACAAAAGAAACCTTGCCAAAAATGTATTAAAAAACCCTAAACCAAACCTACATCCAAAAAGCTTGTAGCAGAGAATGAATAAAACAAAGTCTGGGCAGACAGAAATGCATTTTCCTGTTCTCTGTTTCCAGATGTGATCAACATATTGCTTATCAGTGTTTCACAAGCAGTGGATTTCAAAGGCTTATGCTTACAAGACCTACCAAAGAATATTTTTACTAACTGAAGCAGTTTTTATAGCAAACCTTTCTGAAGTTTATTCATAATAGAAATGTAACTGGAGTTACTTGAGGTGATCAAAAGCCCTTTGTTGTTCATTCCAGCTAAAAGGTTAAGCTGCTGTCCTAGAAGAGAAGTTTAGGTCTTAATAACAAGGCTATTAAAAATTTAAGGACTTGACTTGCTTAGAAGAGTCCTAGCTAAAGAAAGAGGGGGGAAAAAGCACTAATAATGGACTTTTCTTTCTTTTTAAAATTTTTTTTAATTTGATTTTTGACATTTTACCAGGCTTCCCAAATTATGGTTTCTGCTTCTCCACTGGATGCAAATTTCTCTTAAACCCATACTTATACTTCCCCAAACAGGAGTATGGAAGTTGATCTTCTTTCTGTGAATATGGGAACTGCTGCCACCAGCATGAACCTGTAAGGTGTTGCCATCTTGCTGCTCTGATACAGCAGATGTATTTCTGACAGTGACACCAAGAAACTTAAACCTGTGAATCCCTGTCTCTTGACAACAGCACTGTTGGGTGGCTGAAGCACTGAACTGCTGAAGTGCTAACTACAAAAAGGAAGGCATGCAGTTATTATGGGAATTTCATGCTGTGAAACTTCTATGGATATTTCCGTTTTACTATCTGCCACTGCCAGCTGACCAAGTGAAGCAGTTGTGGTCCAAGTTTCCTAAACTCTAACACATGGCTGAAACAGATGAATCTCCAGCATAACACAAGAGCTCTTGCTAATCCCAATGTCCATAGGGAAAGCATTTTCAAAGGTGTGTCCAGTTTTTGAGTGACTTCTCCAATTTTGGTGCTATAAAGCATACTTTGGTGCAGAATTGTTGTGTTACAATCAGGAAGTCCAGCATTACAAAAACATTTTGCTTCAGAAGGGTGACCTTGAAGAAAAAACAGTAATCACTTTATATGGGCCATTAGTCATTCTTATCAAGAAAACCTTAGACAGGGAAGCTGTTCGGAAAGCTTCTCTGATCTCAACTGTTGTGCATTTGCTGTTAGCCTCTATGCTTATGGCTAGAGAGGAATACACAGCTTTCCTTGTCCTTCTCCATGCAGAGCTAGCCTGCTGCAGGGGAACTGTATTGCAGGCAAGCGTGTGCCTGTGCACATCAGGGTTGTCCAGCTTGGGAGTAAGCTGCTCTTCCTTCTGAGCCTAGTCTTGAGTGAAACACATTGGAAAAAACAGGAAGATTCTGATGAGAAATAGGTGCTTCTGTTGGTTTATCATCTCTTTCAAGATTCTGGGGGACACACAGAAGAGCCAGTGGATCAGGATGTCTGTAGAGATCTTGGATACTTATCTAGTAACTTAGTGTAGAGATAGTGTAACCCTTCATTGGAATTTTATTTTAGTGACTTTTGCTAGAGAACTTCCTTCCCACTTAATTTACATTTAAGAGTCTTGACACACTGACAGATATAGTTGCATAGTCTTTTGTCTGCTTTCAGAAATAAGTTGGCAAATGCCCTTTGTTTTTTCTTGTTTGTTTGTTTGGATTTTTTCCTCTTAGTTTTTAGTATTATGGAAAGAAGGGGGAGGTACACAACTCAGATAGAAGTAATAGAGGAAAGCTAAGTCTGTTCCAGGTCTGCAGAGGAATAATACTTTTACTGATCTAGATACTGCTTTCTATTGTGGAGAATCCTTTGTGTTTTAATATGCTTAGGCATGATTACTGTTATAATTCTAAAGAGACAGTAATAGGGATTGATTGCAATGCTTAGAACTTCTCAGTGTTAAGAGGTTTCAGACTGTAATAAGTCAGTAAATCTGTAAATTGGGAAACTGCAGTCCAGTTGTGTAACTACAGCAGGTACGACCAGCTCCAAAGAATGCTGATATAACAATGAGAATTACTGCTTTCCTTTCTATTTCCACTAATGAAATGTTTGAATCTATGCAGTTCCCATAGTTCTTGGATTGTTTGATCCTTTTATATGTGAACAGAAGTAAATATGAAGCACAACAGTTACTGTAGCAAGTATTTTATTTATATTTTTTTAAACCTCTATTTTGAATAAGTTGTCTTCCTGGTGTTAGTTCAGTGATTTGGAATTCATCAGAAATTCCCATTTTATAAATATTCAAAGTGTCTTGAAGCTTAGACCTAATATTCAATGCATATGTTGCAGTGCCCAGGAGCTAAAATGCTTTCCTTGTTAAATGCTTTTCTCCATGCCCACTTGCTATTTTGCATAAGTTGCAAAGGTCTATCTCTAAGCCCTAACTGCTACTTGTATGCAATATTTGTGGCCAGTAAGTAGGAAAAAGATCACAAAATCAAACCGTTTTCCATTTTGTAGTATTTTGGAACTGATAGTTAGAAATTTAAATAGGGTTGGGGCTGATGCCTCTGCCTAGGGAAGAGCCAGGGGGTTTCTATTGTTAACAGTGCACTTATTAATTGAGGGAAAACATTTAGTCACTTAGTTTTACTTACTTTGGAATTGGTTGAGTTTATATTGTTTTCCCCATTAAATCTCAACAGGAGGGGGGTAGTGTTAAAGCTTACTCTCTGGAAGTTCTTAGGGGACTTAATTCCCAGCCTAGGCAAGTGAGCCTAGAAATGCAAGTGAAGTAGAGAACACTGGCAGAGAAAGTTGGGGAATTTATTCGAGACATCAATATATGGATCAGCTTGCAGATTACCTCCAACAAGTTACAGGTACCTCAATTCTTAATGCTCTGTAATAATCCACTTATGTGATATTGTGAGTCTTTTTACTTTTCAATTTCTTAAACTGCAGTAAGCAAGGTTTGTTGTAATTTTCCCCCCCTCTTCTACTTTTTTAAACAACTTTCAAAGCAACCATCCAGAGCAGGTGAATATATGGACTTTGCCACAAGGACTTCATTAAATTCTATTTATCTCCCTTGGCCTTTCCTTTCCTACAAGCTGAATACTTCTAGATTTTTCTGAGTAACTATATTTCTCTGCTATATTCAGGAAATCTAGTATTTGCAGTTGTTATTTTATTAGACAAATATGTCTTACGTTTCCAGGCTGGTCATTACTGTAGGATGTTTTTCCAGTTTCTCTGAAGGCTGGTAAAATTTGTCTGTTGCCTTTGTCGAGGTAAACTTTCATCATTCCCGTGAATATTGAACTTAATACTACAGTGTACTACTGAATAAGGCTAAGAAAACTCCCTGGTTAAGAAAGCTACTTTCCCCATGATTCAGATACATAGCATCTGAGCATTGTGGACTTGCACAAACTGGATAAATATTAGTAACCTGATGTAAAAAGGACATGTTCAACACCTTCATCTGCTACTGTTTAGGGAAGAGGTCTGGAGAGTGGTGCTTTTTACACCCTTACTTAAAATGTTCTTGTATTTCAAAAGGTATGCTGCTTCTCTTCAGTTTACTTTTTAGGGAAAGTGAGACAAGAGCTTATTCTTATATTTGTGTAGAGACCTGATGTGCTGCTGGGAAGAAAGCAGTTAGTGTTATTATTGAACACAGTTTTCACCTCTTCGTCTCGGTTTGTGTGGCATAATTTGAAAGTGTTAAAACTCTCCATTTTAAGGGAAAAGCTTTCATGCAAGGAAGCATTCAGAGTGTTGGGAGACATGGTTTTCTGCAGTGTTGTGCTGCTCTAGGGGAGAAGACCAAGTGTTTGATTTATTGTGCACATGGTTCAAGATAAGCTTTGTCAGCTGAACTACAACATGCTTTTTTTCTCAGCTCTGTTTTTATTTACACTCAAGTAAAGTATCACTTGACCAGCCAGAAATATTTCCACATAATACTCATGAAAATAAAATGTTGGGGTAGGAAGTTCTGCATTTTATGGTTTTATGTCAGAAAAAGGGACATCTAGGTGGGAATCACAATAATCTGCAATTCTGAGACAGGCACAACTTGATGGCGAATGGTATTTTTTTTTCCTATCACATAATTTGCTTTCAACAGAAAACATTATTTTATTGTCATCTCTATCAAAAACAATTATTTTTTGTTTAGGAGTTTTTTTCCTTCCTCTTAACCTCCAAGTACAAGAAGGAACTCTTTGCTCTGCAGTGTCTGTTAATAGTAACACCAATATAAAATTTTATTTTGTCTTAAATTTAATATTTTAAGCTGCAGGAACAAACCCCACTTCTGTATGAGCTGAGGTAGCTAAAGCATATGTCTTAGTGGTAAAGGTAAGCCTTACTTCTTTCAGGATGTGCTAGGGAAGCACTAGGGAAGCTGATGTGTTTCCTGAAATAAGTTTCTGCTGCACTGAATCCTCTATGACCTTACATCGTAAAGGCTATGATGCAGTCTACATTGAGTTTGATATTTTTCTTGTAGGTCCTCACTGTCTGTGAAAATCTGTACTTTTTCTGTCTGCCTTTCCTGACCAGTAGTCTAGCTTTCCCTTTTGCTGCTCTTAGATACCCCAGCATTGGCATCAATTGGATAAAATAATGTGTTAATTACTTCTCAGGAATCTGGCTAACATGAAGACTTGAGGTGTAAATAATAAGACTTTTATCTTTTATAAATTTTACTACTGTGATGAGTTTTATTTAAAGGGAAGAGAAGCTCAGATAAAGGGTCAGGTTCAGAAGTTTTCTAATATGCCAGTTTAAATAGAAAGTTAAAAATTTGATTCTAGATCTTCTTTTTCCATGGGGAAAATACATATAGTTTCTCTCTGCATGCATTTCAACAGTTTGTGAGGAAGCGAATATAGTCCCTTTTTAATTCCTCAAGGCTTCCTCTACTTTTTAGATCAAAAAGGAATTTAATAGAAGACAATGAAAATATCTTCGGAAATATCATCTTAGGTCATGTCACAATTCTTGGTATAAAGAAGCAGAAACATCTTTAGACGTTAGACAACTTTGTCAGTGTTTCAAAAGTAACATTTCTTTATGTAGTGTAGTAGCAGAGTCAGTACATAGCAAAGCCTTTGTGCATCTAAACACTTAAAAATTAGGTTAGTTTTGTTTTTCCTTCCCCCCCATGCTAGCATGTAACAGGTCTACTCTGACTGATTGCTTGTGCATTTGCATAGTTCCTCCCATTTAGTCTCAAAACATAATTCTACATATTACTTTTTATGTACAGCAGTGGTTACTTACAGCTGCAGTTTTTTATTTTTCTTTTTCTTAATTGCTTGCTCTATGAAACAGTTCCCTTTATCCAAATTGGAGTTGGAATATGTCTTGTAGGGAAAAAAAAACCCTGTATTGTTTGCTAAAGTTAGAAGCCTTTCCTTCTTCCCCTGGAAAATGTTGTACAGATAGTTCTGGGCATGGCAGAGAGCAGCCAGCCTTGAACTGTGAATCCTTCTGGTAAATTATCTCCAACAAGCTCCACATGAGATTTTTATCTTGTGAAGTTTTTGTTACTGTTCAGTTTGGAGTTGAAATCTAGGAAATGTTAGCATCCTGCGTGCTGAGTTGCTCTTTGTACTTTCAGCCTGACCCCACTTACTGTTTCTGTTAGTTAAGAAGAAGTTGTGCTGATACTTCCTTTGTGAAATCTTCTAAATAAGCTGAAAAGCTCACTGTTATATTCTTTTTCACATACAGGCTCGTGTTATGTATGATTTTGCTGCTGAGCCTGGAAACAACGAGCTGACAGTCAGTGAAGGAGAGATCATCACAATTACCAACCCGGTAAGAAAACCAAGATGGAATCAGGGCTTCAGTGCACTTTCCTGACCTACTTCTAGCAGACGGAAGAAAAATGGTGCTAGGTGACATCTGAAGCCATGGCTACCCTTCCTTGAAGAATGAGTAAATAAACTGAATGCAAAGAATTTTCTAATAGCTTTGTGGAAACAAATGCAGTGAGCAGTCATGGAGGAGGTGGGATTCTCAAATTGTGCCCACACACTTAAGAATGTGCTCAGCTTTGTTTCCTTCTAAACGGAGCAGAGTGCCAAGGAAGAAGAAGGAGCTAATGATGGTGATAACCTTTACATCTGAATGAATCTCTTTTCATGTGCCTAATGTTCCACATTTTGTGTGTATTAATCTTTCAGGTGGTTACCACTTTCATTTAAATGTGACATGCCAGCTCCCTTCTAGATTTTCTTAATCAATTACTTCAACATTCCAAGCTTGTTGAAGAACTCAATACAAAAATTTGTTACTAAATTTGCGTATCCTTCCATAATTAAAGAAATATGGATAAGGTACAGGGAAGAAGTGGTGAAAATACTATTGATAATACTATCCGGCATTTGTTAAATGAATAGTAATTTTGAACACTGACATTTTATTCATGTGTACATTTTGAATTTGAGTGCACTTTTATTCTATATAACTCTTACCCTTGGTAACAAGGTGTTGATTTATTCTGCTTTTGATGTTTGTGTAGTGATATAGTTTAGCAAATAGGCTTTGCTTTTAAAACACGTACAAACAAAAACCACCCAATTTTGAAGCCAAGTTTTATTTATCTCGTGTAGTAAACATGGATTCTACAGAACTAATTCTTTTGAGAGCCTAGTCATGTGTCATTCTTATTATTTTTAGTTGCACTGATCTTAAATATCTAAAGGAGATATTTAGTAGGACTGGCACCCTCTTCGATAGTGTGCTGTGCTGTGGCAGAGGTTACATTTTAAATGAGTTCAGGAGTTTAATGAGATTTCGCAAAAGTAGGACTAAATATAAATAAATAGTTCTCAACTTTTAAGCTAGTTCTCACTGAAAAGACATCTGTGGCTTAAGGCAGTATACTTAAAACCAAGTTACATTTTATTTTACACTGTCCATGATAGATTGCCACAAAGGATCTTGATCTTTTTTGATATGAACAATTTAGACAGCAATAGGATAAGTCATGCAAGTCCACCAAATATTGCTTTTAAGTATAGCAGTGCAAATATGACTTATGGATCAAGATTTCATTGCTCTTGCAGTTTAACCAAGCTAACTGAATTTATAATGTGAGATGTCTAATTATTTCCATGTTCTTGAGTGAAAAATAAATGAAAGTTGTTGTTTCAATAACTGATCTTTACTGTTTAAATTCTTGAATACATAAACAGAGTTCTCCTGTGTGCAGGATTACATAAAATTTCCAAATGAAAGAACAAAATTGTGAATAAACAAATACATCCATTAAAAAGCAAATTGAGAAAACCTAAAATTCAGTAATTGCTGTCTAGCATATGTGGTTCCAATTTTCACCTGTGAGCTAGCTTGAGATGTGTTCCTTAAACAGTTTGATTTAAAACAGAACTGGATTATTCCAGGCAATATTATCCTGGAATTAACTGTGCTTAACTGAAAAGGTCTGTAGAGGTTTCTTAGTGTATGTAGAACATGTGTTTTAAAAAATCAAACAATATCAGGATGGCCCACTGAGATCAGAGCTGAACTGTGTTAGTTCTTTTTTAACTAATAGCATGAGATCTGCCTCTGAAAATAAATAAATGTGAAGTAGAAAGAGTGTCTCCAGGTCTTATATGGCGTGTGGCTCTTTTAATCTGGAGAATACGCTCAATATTTTTGCAGGTAATAGCTCTCATTCATTGTACGTCTCTGCATCTTCAATAAGTGAAGCAGAGATTTTTACAGATATTACCAATAGCTTAATTCTTTTTCTTTATGGTCTATTTTAAAATAAATGCTTTGAAATTGACATACTAATAGGTCTGTTTTTATGAAGTCTGTTTCCAGACAATTGACTGTGGTTTCATAAATGATGAAAAGTGCTGAAAAATCAACCTTTTTTCCCTCTTGTGCTTGTTAAAATCTAAAGTCCACAATAGCTGTGTGAAACCAGCACAATCTATGTTCTGTTTAAATGAGTATCTGCTGCTTCAGCAGCTTTAAGTGAGTTTGTTCACGGTTATACAGTCATAACTGTGTTTTGAACATTGCATCTGACAGCAAGACAGTGCTTTCTCCTGAGCTGTTTGAAGCAAGCTGTGGGATCTGCCTAGCAAAATTATTTCTATATTACTTCCTCTAGGATGTTGGTGGAGGCTGGTTAGAAGGAAAAAACAGCCAAGGCGAGAGAGGACTCGTTCCAACAGATTATGTTGAGGTAAGTAACTACATTGCTCTGCACTAAAAAAGCAGAACTACTAAAAAGACCATCCTCTGGTTTGCTGATCACACTGAAACGCTCAAACATAAGACTATCAGTGTTAAAGCTTGGAATATATAATCGTATTTTTGCAGCTGTAGCTGGCTTTTGAGACCAGTTCAGACATGCCATCCAAAGCTGCTGTGCTTCTTAGTAGTTGCCCAAGAAATGCAACAGGAAGTCATCTGTAGTAAATAGTGGTGATCTGCAGAACATGAACTGTTTTGAATCATAATCCAAAAATTGTTTTCTTTTCGTGTTGAAGATACAAATATGGAAGTGAAAGGAGCAATGCAAGTTTGCACTGCTGTTGCTGGGGCAGATTTGCCCCACACTCATAAATCATTGGAATAGTCTCAGTTCTGGGGCTCAGGATATGGGATCACAGGCCCAGAGACTACTCAACTTGTCTTCTTATTGAGGGCCTTTGCTGTCTCTTCAGTGTGCGTTGATCTGTTTTTTGTTTGAAGACTAGTGGTATTGGGTTGTGGGTTGAATGGGGATCTCAGTGCAAAGGCAGGAACCTGGTTCACAATTCGAGGGCCCTGTGTCTGTATGTCTGCAGGCTGCCAGTAAGGTGAAGACACTGGCAGCCTCTTAAGCCCTGTGCCTCTCTTCCTTCACCAGTGCTGTGTTTATTTAAAAAAAAAAGTAGGGAGGAAGGGAGGGGGAAAGCAGGACTATGCTGGCTCGCATGGCCTTGTGTTTTTACTCATTTGGTTATCTCATGGTCTGGTAGATTTTGGCTCTTCAAACTTACTGTCCCAAATTCATCCTCTGAGTATTGAGTTCCCAGTCTCCAAGCAGTAATGTTAACAACCTTTTTAATCCCTAAGGAATTTATAGATAGTTGTCCACTGCCACAACAATCTTGTGTATTACAGTTATAATTCAAAGAAGTTCCATCTGTTGTGGAAGTAAATCTTCCAGAATATCACATCAGTTTCTTTGTATAAAGGTCTATTGAATTTGTATTCAAAAAGCTTTTATGCAATCATTGTAATGATTGATATGTGATAAGAATTTTAGGATGATATATATGATAAATATGTATGATAAAGCGTAATTTGATTAATGGAAGCATGAAAAATCTTTTACAACCTTTTCCATTCCAGATTATAACTGAAGGTGCAAAAGACGGCATTAGCTGCGGTAACTCATTAGCTGACCAAGCCTTTTTTGATTCCCTTTCTTTAAATACTGCTCAGACCAACTCTGCTGCAAAAAGAAGTAATCAGGTATGTCTCACAGTTTTTCAGGGACAGTGGGCATGGAAAGTTTGTTGATGTAATTTCTTGCTTTGGGAACCCTCGTAAAAGTACTCAATAAAGTAATTGCGTTTTCATTAGGGAACACTTTTGTTGAATATTAATGATGTGTGTGACTGCTCAGATACTGTCACTGCTGGAAACTTTAGTAGTCTTAACAATTTCAGAAATGGAGCATTTTTATTCTTTCCAGTCCGCAACGATACAAACCTGTGACTACTTCAGTCTCTGTAAAGTGTAAGTGCACTCTTAGTAAATTTATGTCTAATACAATTGAGTGGCTTGTACATCAGCAGCCGGAGTGAATGGATATCAGAGATTTCACAGAATATTCTGAGTTGGAAGGGACCCACAAGGATCATTGAGTCCAACTCTAAGTGAATGGCCCCTACAGGCATCAAACCCATGAACTAATCTCAGAACATATTTCTTTCAGAGTTTAAGAGTTTTTTCTTGGATTAAAAAAGACGAAGCAAATTTATGCATTGTCCCCAATGAGTTGGAGAAGAGACTGACTTTTGTTTTGCTGCAAGAATATTTTTGTGGGGTTTTTAATTCCTCTCTTCATAGCTTTTTGCCTGGTGTATCAGTTCATTAAACAGCAAATATTTAGTTTCAGGTTAGGTATCTGAGCACATACATTATCTTAAACACAAACTGTTTATTGCAGTCTATGACTGCTGCATGCCCCAGATGTAGGAAGTTAAACATTTGGAAGTCCAGAGGTCAATAGAAGAACAAAATCTGCTTTTTTTCCACCAGCAACACGTAAAGGTCTTTTGTGTTGGAAAGGAAATACTTTACTTATTGTAACAGCTGGGGGGGCACACCTGGTTTGTAGGTCAGTTAAATATCAGTTAGTTTTCTTAATTGCACCACAGGACTTTGACATGAAGTGAGATCTTTTGAAAACAGTACATGGGCCTTTTTTGTATGACAGTGAATGGAACAGTTCATTAACTGTATGCTGTTTGATTTGTGCTTTCTTGCATTCAGCTGGACAATGCCAGGATTGTTATTGTGTGATCACATGTTCTCACTAGAGAGCTCCAAAACTCACTGTGACTGTCTCAACATTTAAAACTTTTTTTTTTTAACTGATGCCCAGTTAATATGTAAGGCTAAACACAGAACTTTGAACTACCTCATGAATTTCTCATGTCAGACTGAGTCAAAAGTATTGCTTACAGGTTAGTTTTCCCTCAGCAAAATTTACAGGAATTTGAGTGTAGAGTGGAGAAACCTCCTTTCTTTGGTGCTGTCTCTTATCCTTGCCCCATTTTTCCTGCGATAGAGTTTCTAGTAAAACTTTACTTTTGGGGAAGTTTGAGATATTTGCAGTAGCTACTTCTGTCAAATCTGAATACTGTTTCTCAGAAGAGAAACATATAACTTAACTTGATCTAGGAAGGATTACTTACTAATCTAATAAACAGAATATTTTGAATAGTGCTAGAGGTACCTGGCACAGTTTGTTCTGTGCTTAACACAAGGTAACTGTGCTTGTAGAAGGGGAGAAAAAAGCTCTTGCCTGTGTAGAGGGAAAGGTTAGAATAGAGGTATTTATTATATTCTAAATAATAGAGAATTACCATGGCAATCTAGTCTTGGAAGTTACATTTCTAGAGGAGCAAAACGGTTGAAAATATGGTCACTTTGCAACGTTGTTTACACAGGGTCAACCGTATACTGTGCCTATAATACATATAAATTGCAGGCCTTTCCATAGTAAGTTTTGGAAAGGAGCAACTTTAGGCAAACAGCTTGTCTTATCTGCATCAGTGCCTTACTCCTTTAAGTGTCCTATTCCTCTCAGTTATCCTTCAAATACAGTGTGAAACAGCTGATACAACCTGTGTACCACAGTGCATTATAGTAAAACTGTATGGCTGACATTAATAGGAGATAGAGAGGAGGAGAGTGTGCACCTGGATGCAGTCAAGGCCATGCAACATGGAGGGGAAGCAGATTTCTTCAGGCCTATTGGTTTTGGGTCTTCAGTTTTCCTGATTTTGTTTGTTTGTTTGTTTGTTTTTTATAGCATGAACCATCTTGTTGTGTGGTCAGGATTTTATGTCATAAGTTATTTTCTTTTCTCAAGTCTTTTTTTCTTTAACTGAGTTTAGTAACTGCTGTATGGTTATATATATTTTCTAGAAAAACTCTAGATCTTGAATTAAAGACTGGTTTTTTTTGACTTCTGAAATATATCTGATAGTTTTTTCTAGTGGCTTATAGCTAGTGGGAATTTAATATGTACACTAGGCAGTTGGGCTTCCATTTTTGGCTCTTAGGCATTTCTCCCAGGTCAGAGAGCTCTCTAGTGCAAGGTATTTTTTCCCTGCAAAAATTCTATGGCTAATTGTCTTCTTAATGAAGAAATTCTGTCTGTTTATCCTGTCTGTCTCATGTAAGACACCTTTTTTTCCTGCTCTCAGGAAAAGAGCAAGCTTTCTTCTGCAGTCACTTTGATCTTGTGCCTTGTCTGTAAAAGAGGTGCACTGCTCCTGTGTACTTTGCATGGTGTCAAACAGGTGTGACATTGCTCTGCAGGTGTGGAAACACCTGGTATGTAAAGATTGCATTGGTTCCTGTAGTACTGTGTCAGCAGGTTATACTGAGTTGCTCATCCCCTGCATACTGACATTTCTTTTAGAGCCACTGCTAATGAGAAGACAATCTTCTTCTTTGAGGGTATGACCCTTCTTCCTAGATGTATAATGCTGCATTTGGTTATGATAACGTTTATACTGTGTAACAAGAGTTCGCTGAGGCACTTGGGATTGATTTGTGTTCTGATGCACAGTTGCAAGCAATTGCCATAGCCTTTTCAAGTGTTTTAATAACTGAGTAGGTCAATATACAAAGCTTTTAATGTTAAATGAAACTCATGGTCAGGCTATGGAGAGTGAAAAAAACCTGACAAATTATGTGTCAGTGTAAAGGGAATTGATGCTGGAGGTGGCACAATAGTGGAAACTAAAGTGTTTGTAAATGGATTATTCTGGTAGACTGTGTAAGAAATAGCAGTATTCCTAAATGCTGACATTTTATGGTATCTTATATATTATAGTAACATCGGGGGTTGAAAGTTTATTCCAAGAAGTCTTTATAAAAGCAATTCCAAATAAACAGGATGTTTTAAGATTTTTCTTACTACTACTGTATTGAAGAAATTCCTTTCTGTAAACACTATGTCACTCTAACATATGCATAGTTACACGATGCTCCAACTCCCCAATTTCAATAAGTCAGATGTTTTAATTCTTAGAATTCCTTCCATTCTTCTAATAGTAAGAAAAAAACCCCCACAGGTTGTTGTGTAGTCTTTCAGTACCAAGCTTTATTAAAAACAACAGATCTGGCTGATTTGAAATGTGAGTGTGGTGCTTTTTTGATTTCAATTTTTAAGAGACCAGATAAGCCACAGTGGTGTGTTTTAACCCTGGTAGGCAGCTCAACCCCCTCAGCAGCTTGCTTATTCCCCCCTCAACAGGATGGGGGAGAGAATCAAAAGGATAAAAATGTAGGAACTCATGGGTTGAGATAATGGCAGCTTAATAGGTAAAGCAAAAGCTGTGCATGCAAACAAAGCAAAATAAGAAATTCTTTCACTGCTTCCCATGGGCAGGCAGGTGTTCAGCCATCACCAGAAAAGCCAGGCTTCATCGTGCATAAGTATTACTTGGGAAGACAAATACCGTTACTTGAATCTCTCTTCCTCCTTTGTCCCCCATTCCTTTTTGCTTTCCAGGCAAACTAGAGGCTTTTGATTTCCTACTCTGGAAACCATAACTTTCTGATGTTAAGAAAACATCATTGACTCAAACACTGCCCTACTCCCTGACTGTCTTTTCCTAAGAAGGTGTTTTGTTGTTGTTCAGTAAATAATCTCCTGAAAAGTAATTAATAAGTGATAATGAAAAGCAGTTTCTTTTCCTTCCTTTTCTTCACTGAGAAAGCCTTAATAACCACAGCAACACTTTGGTAGTATACCTTACCTGGGTTTGCACAGATGTAAAGTGACAGTAGAAAAGGGGCACAGAGATATATCTTAAGGAGAAGACAAGAATTCTGCCTGACTCTTGGCAGTTCACTCTCTCCAGATCATTCCTTGCATCAGTGGTGTCCCAGCAATGGCTGCTTTGGTAAAGCTTGCAGCTGCTCTTTTGAAGAGACATACCTGTAAAAGATACCTGGGACAGGAAAGCAATCTGAGGAAGCAATGAAGCTAATCAAACACAAAATGAGGAAAAAAATTGACTCAAGGTGACTATTTTTACACTCAGAAGAAGATAAACAGATAAGAGAATTTAATGCTGCATCTGTCCATAACATTTGTGATTTATTGTCAAAAAAGCTTTTAAAAATTATTCAAGAAAATACAAGTTAAGGAAGCCTTAGTTGCCAAAGATGGAGGCTGTTCCTAGGCTTTTGTATGGGTCTCATCTTGTTTTGACCTGGTAACCCTCAAGTAGAGGAAGCGGAGGGAATGAGAAATCTTCCTTCTCTGTCAATCCACTGTTCCTCTGAGTGGCAATGCAGGGTGCTACTTTTAAACTGTTATCTGGAACAGCCAGTGAGTAAGTATACCAACACTATGTTTTTTTCTATTTGTCAGAATTACATATAAATAGTAAGATAATTTACCTGTAAACTCTTCTGGTTTTGGAATAATACTGGCAGTAATGGCACTGAAATTAAAATAAATTTTGTCAGATAAAACCAAGTGAACCTGAAAAATACACTGAGTACAAAATTTGTCATTTTTGATGAAAAATGAGTGGATGTTTTTTTCCTCTTGTATTTCTTTGATGCTGAGTTTCTTCCAAGGGCAGTAACAATAATGGATATCCACACTTTTGCATAGTGTTTCTCATTGCAGTTGACCAAGAGGTTTTAGACTGATGGCATTTGAATCCTTCATAATTTTACTATGTATGGAAATACAATCATTAATGTAAAATTAATTCTGAACTGTCTCCTCCAACTGGGTTAGTTTGGGTCAAGAATAGTACATCTTCTCAAGTCACAGATGTATTTGCATTCATTTTGCTCATGTTGCAAGTTCAGAAGATTCTGTTTTAACAGCGATTATCTCTCTCCCCATTCTGTATCACAACTTGTGGTGGTTTTTCATTTATCTAACTTAAAATGCTTTAAAAGTTGTGAACAAGTATCAGCTTTCTGTTTTAACAATAATGTTTATCCGAATTATTTAGATTTTGCTACAGCCATATTGGCCCAAGCTAGTTTTTCTTATTAAGAAGTTAAAATGCTATCTGTACAGTAATCTTGTTAGTGGTCTGTAAGCAAGCAGACTGTATGTACAATTAGCCATGATGCAGTCCAGCTGTTTACAATCTATGTAACATACAAGTTTGAACATAGGATAGAAATACTATGAATTTTACTATATTGTATATTTTAGTTTGTATGACTTCTCCTCCCTTCCCTCTAGGACTCAGTCTAGCCTTTTTTTCTTCCCTTTTTTTCCCCCCCCCTCTCTGCAGAATAGAAAACTAGTATTAAAAACTTATAAATGAAAATGGATTGGAGTACTGCCTGTCTGTTTCAGGGTGGAAGTGCATCATCAGCTATGTTGACGTAAGAGCTGTACATGTGGCTTCCCTGTATTTTAAGATACAAAAATAGTTCTTGTAGCTAACTGTAAGTTGCGTTTGTAGAGGAGTTTGTTCCCTTTTCTTGATACTGATTCTTTAATCACTGCCAAGTCTGTTTCTGTATGAACATGACTGTACATCTCTTAGTTCAGGATGAAATAAGTATCCAGAGAGTTCGTGGTTTTGTGAACTGCATATTTTTTAGTTAATTGCTGTTGACCTTAGAGAATCCACATGTTTTGTGTTCTTAGTTATGTTGTGGGCGGAGCAGTAAGGCCCCATGAGTAGATAGAGGAAGCAGCTAACAGAAACCTCTCATGTTTGTACTGTTTTATCCAGTTGTAACTGTGAAATCACTTGGCATAGTTTCTCTCTGAGAAGAAAAATAAGATAAATGCACTTTTATGTGTAGAAAACCCTTTCCCTTTGGAAAACTGTGGGACTTATGTACAGATGAGGTGAATAAATAGTAGTGGAAGCACATAATTTGATGTGCAGAAGCTGAAGTTGCCTCGCATGTAGACACAAGTTGTTGAACGTGCATAAGGAAGACACTAAGGAAGCTATTCCCATAATTTTACTTCGTATCTTTTAAATTTTTTGCAACGTAGTGCTGAAAAGGCAAATTGACATTGTTAAATTTGCATACAGTAACACCCTCTCCCCGCTTCCTTTCCCCAAACTGCGATGAGGAACAATAAATGCTAAGACTGAAGCAAATAAACCTAGCATGGCTATTAAGAGTGCACTATTCTACTTGTGTGCAAATTTTGAATGCATGTTATTGCATTCCTTTAACAGCATTTCCATTCTCTGAAAATTCTCTGTGTGTATTAAAGTAGAAGTATTGCCATGGGAAATGTAACTCACTCATATTTGGTTTAGTCCAGTTTATCTTGTTAAACCAGTATGTTAAATTATCTTTAAAAATATGCAAGTAGGTTCACAATTACAATTGCAACTTCTAGTTCCTGTTACAGATGACAGTGTAACACCCTATATTGAAATGTGTAATTTGAAAGCAACTTCTGCCCCTCCCCCATCTCAATCACAATATTGCATTCAGACCTGTAACAGGAATTTGTGACCAATTCTTGTTTAAGTACAAGGCAATGGCTTCTCTACAGTACTGAAAACAGTGGCTTGCTTCCTTGGAAATGAGTCACATTCACATATTTAAAAATAACCATCCAACATATGACAGTGATTATACCAATTCCAGTTATTGAATTGTCTTGAGCTTTTTTGTGGATGACCCAGTGAAATGCAAAGGCTCAGGCAGGAAACTGGTAAACTGCTGTACTACTGTGATCACTCCTCACCTTCATCTGCACCATACCCTGAGGTAAAATCTGATTATTGAAATAGTTTTCCACATTTTAGTGTCTTGGCATGCCTTTTTTCTTATACAATTCACAGAAACATAGAATGGGTCAGTTTGGGAGCTACTACAGTGGGTCATCTGGTCCAACCTCCCTGTTCAAGCAGGGTCATCCTAGAGCACATGGCACAGGATTGTGTCTAGATGGTTCTTGAATACCTCCAGTGAGAGAGACTCCACAGCCCCTCTGGACAACCTGTTCCAGTGCTTAGTTACCTGTGCAGTAATGAATTTCTTTCTCATGCTTTGATGGAACTTCTTTTGCATCAGTTTCGGCCCATTGCCTCTTGTCCTATTGATTGGCACCACTGAGAAGAGCCTGGCTCCATCCTCCTGCCACTCCTCCCTTCAGATACTTACAGGCATTGATGAGGCCCCCTCTCCATTGTGTCTTCTCAGGGCTGAACAGACCCAGCTCCCTCAGCCTTTTCTCACAACAGAGACAACTTTTTGTCTACCAGGACCCCCTGGTCCTTCTCCACTGAGCTGCTTTCCAGCAGGTTAGCCCCCAGCCTGTACTGGTATCTGCAGTTATTCTTCCCCAGGATCCTGCATTACCTTTTTTTTTTTTTCATTTGACTCCTTATTTCATGGGATCATAACTTGTGATCTATTAGTTTGGCACTGACTATAGAAAGAGTGTTTTAACTTGATAATGGTGACAATCTTATCAGCCCTCTCATGAGCATTTCTGCTTGCTTGTACACTTACAGTAGCAGGTGGCATGCATGTGTTGCACAATCCCCTTTAGCTCAGCAGGGGGCTTACTGCAGTATCTAGTCTCCTGATTTTAATTTTTTTGTTCACTATTCACTTAGCACTTATTTTAAAGTGGAATCACGGGCATTTGCAATTGAAAGTGGTAAGCTAAAAAACCTTAGCCAATAATACTCTTCAACTTCTCCTCCTCCAAAAAGAAGGCAACAAGGGTAACCCCTGTCCTCTGTTTCCAGACAGAAATAGGGAGTGCTTTTCCCAAAAAAGGAAGGATAAAGCCTTATTTAATTTTTGTAGCCTGATCCTGGGATGTCTAGAGAACATCAGAGAGAAACAGGGAGCCTTTCTTCTCTTTCTGGCATTGCTGTGATTGGTACTTGGAAAACTGTCTGAAATTTCTCATCTGTGTTTCAAGAAGCAGCCATTAGGGAATGAAATCAGCTCAAGAGAAGGCAAAGATATTTTTCTAAAAGAACGTTTCGTACTTCACGTATGGATTTTTTTTGAGCTGAATAAGGAGTTGATAAACAGAAATCCTGTACCTGCACTGTGCACAAGCAAATGAAGCCCCTAGTCAACTTTGGCTGTGAATAACCTTACAGGTAAGGAAATAGGATTGGAAGTCAGAAAAGAACAAAAAACTAACCGCTCTGCTCTTCAGGGTAGTAACTTGATTTGTCCACTGGTGGTTTAGGTTTATTTCCTGCTGAAAGCAAGGAGTGTGGGTGTGCCTTGGCTTTGTGTGATTTGTGAGCAGGCAAAGCCCATCTTCTTTGCAGGGGCTAAGTTATGAAGGGGGCAGTGAGGCTGGGGGTGGAGGTGCTGGATGATGGTTTCCTCTGAAAGGAAGTGAGATGACAGGAGTGGCTGAGGAACAAATGGATTCTTAGGACAGCACTGCCACTGCCTCCTTGTCAGCTGCTTCTGGAGGTCCTCTCCCATGTTGCTTTCATGTATTTATCCACAGGAACATTCTAGTGTGTGGGTCCTTAAGGTATCCTTTAAAATCTAGCCCATCTCCACTTTTGCTTTTCCTAGAGGATTTCTTTAAGGATGTGTAAGTTTTTAGGTTGTACCACAGGAAAGAGGGCCTTCCTTCAGAATTGGAAGAAATGTCCTGCACCACAATGCTAAGGTAATGATTTACCTTTAAGAAAGCTTAACCATAAAATATAATAGGTAGGTATGGCAGCTACTTCAGTTATCTGCTAATATAGGCTTTTAGCCCTTTGTCTTTCTTCCTGGAGCAAAACACTTGATTGTTAGGGTGACTATCTATAAATTCACTTTTTTTTTTTTTTTTTTTAATGTATCTATTAGAGACTGTAAGACTAAGAATTTAAGTTTAGTGTAATGTCTGAGTATGCCTAAGGCTTTGTTTCCATGCAGGTAACTAAGGCAGCTATAAAACTGGAGAGGTATGTTCATTCCTGTGAGCTATTTGGCTGAGCCACCGTGACTTTTCTTGTGTTTTCTGCCATTGCTCTGTACTGTCTGTCTCTTTTAAATCCCCCTTCGAGAGCGTAACACTTCACATTGCAGCTTTGGCTGTCTGGAACGCCCCTTGATCTGATCAGACTTACTTTCTCCATCCACTGCTTCAGCATGGCTTCTGTCTCTGAGTACATTTCAAGGTGTATTTCTTACAGTTGAAGGTCGTTATTTTTGATGGCACATTACCTAGGTATTTTTAGTTTCTTAACTTAGTTTTAGCATCTGAGCATCATTTTTGTTTTGGCTTTTGTTCCTCAGGGGTAGAATGGATCATTTATCCATCGGGAGCACACATTAATATAAGGAAGGAGTCTGCCAGGAACAACTTAGTTAGACAAGAAATCAAATAAAGATTTTTAGCCAGGGCAGAGAGGTACCTCAGTGCTTTACCTTAGTTTTACTGTCTATAGTTTTGGATTCTCTGGAAAATAGCAAATATGTTACTTCTCCTATTTAATTAATGATTTGTTTGGTAAAGATACTGATATTCCACTCCTAAGCTAAGTATTATTATGTTTGGTGGAATTTCTTCTCATTCAACTATTATTAGATGTAGACTTCTCTTCCCATCCTCTAGCCCCTCACCAGTAATGATCTGCTTCTGTAGTGATTTTGAATCTGCCCTTAGTGCAAGGCTCTTAAAATACTCATCAATGGTTCCCTCTATTGTCCATTCCTCACATAGCCTTTCTGTCTTGTTTTTTCTCATAGAACAGTAGAAGTGAGCAAGTCCATAGTATCTACAAAAGGGAAAATCAACTGCCTTTTGGGAGTTTATCCTTGAATTTATACTCAATGTACTTGTTTGATGTTACCTTTGGGAGCAAAGAGATGCAATGCTTCATTTGAAGGCTGATTTAGTTTCTTAGTTGTGTGGTATGGCACTTCTTGTGTGCTTGCATTTGAGATTGCTTGCATACTTAAATATTAGGGGTGTTGTATCAAATTATATTGACTATTAAACATCAGTTTCTTGCAAAGACTGTTCACATTTTTTGTGATAATCAGAGGATTATCAGTTTCAGTTATGGAAAACTAAAGGTGTAAGAACATGTAATCTAATCACTTGCAGAATAATTGCTGGTTTATTCAACCAGAGTCAGGCCACATAAATGGCTTCTTGTATGGCATTTGTCAGCTGCTGAAATCCACGGAAGTGCTGACTGGAGCTGAGATTAGGCTTTTAATAATTGATGTGTCTTTATTTGGTCCTCCATGATGCCTTGAGGATAATAGGCCTGATTCCTGAACCCTTCTCCTTGTTTACTGATGGTTGACTACCAATTAGGAGTGTCCACAGTGTGTAGGCAAACATCTCAAGAAAGTTGAAAGGAGTCCTGTAAGTACTCTTTGAAAATTATTGTCTTTATATATAGATTCCTAACTCATCTCTAACCTTCTTGCCCTCTTCCCCAGTGCCTCAGAAAGAAATGTGGACCCTTTGGCTGAAAGGAACTGAGAGGGAGTAGCCTGCTCCACCCCTTTTATAGCTTGTGGGCAATACACCTAAGGGCAAGATTTTATCCTGGAGCTTTCTTGGACACCTCAGAAGTAAAGTTTTCTGATTTGAATAGTGCTTCCATAGAGGTACACAGAGATAAGATGTCTGAGAGTGCAGTTTAAGTAATACATTTCCCCTTGCTGTACAGCATCTTCTGCAAGTAGATCAGCAACTATCTGCAAGTTTGATTGCTCTTGACAGTCATTCTTTAGTAGTGTACCGAGTGTTAATATTATTGCCTCCCCCTTGTTTTGCAGCAGATTTTAAGGTTTCTTTGCCACCTACTCATGTACTGGATTTCACATGAACTACTACAGAGACGAGGAAAACTTTACTCAGTCTTCTGGCAATCATCCCACTTCTGAGCTTTCATTTGCTAGTGATCAGCACACCATATATTGCGGAAGTATAGGCAAATTAGTATTATGCAAACTATTCTTTTCTAGGTACTCTAAGTTACATTAGAAGCAAGCATGCTTTTCTGTGTGGTTGGGCCCCGGTGCATGTGTTTTTATTTAGCAAAGATAATGAACTCTGACTAATGCCATGTATGGTTATTTCACCTTACATAAACTCATATCAGGTGAACATCATAGGGAAAGAGCAGAGCGGTATAAGCTACCAACTTCTTTGTAATTTACTGAGAGTAGCCCTGTGTATCAGCTGTCCGAGAATTAGGTAGACCTCAATGATATTGCTCCCATACAGCATAGTGTTCTTGCATCTGTTTCATCCTTAAAAAAAAAAAAAAAAAGGAGTCCCCCAAGTGTCAGTACAGAAGCTGTCCACATAATCTGTCTCTCTCCATCAGTTCCTAGAGACCTACTGTCTCTTATGAGTCTTCTGAATGGTGATTTTTTTCCCCAGGGGCTTGGTCTTAATTTCCAGATCCTGGGGATTATGAGCCTAAAGAACAGGTGTTATATGATACCAGCATAATTTTCAAGTCTTTCGGTTAGATCATGTCTGTGAAATCTGAAAAACTGCAGTGAGAGTTCTTATTCCTAAGTAATATATCAAAGTTGAAATGAGAGGAGAGAATGTTTAGTGGAGAAAAATGGGATATGGAGTAGCTGTACCTTTTTTCTGTAAGAAACAAACTTATTCAATATCTTTGCAGATAATAATTTGGCTTTTAGTGGGAGTTCTATTAAATTTTCTGTTCTGGCAAATGTTCTGAGATACATGTAAATGTTATAGTCTAGTAGCAATTAATTTATATTAGGCATCTCTTCTTTGATATGCTGCTTCATGATAAAAATAATGCATTAACTTCTTTAGGATTTGAGTCTTCCTTTTACAAAATGCAGTTTCTCCTTCTGCTGAACAAGACAAGCCTTCTCGGCTTTGTTTGCCTTCTTTCCCCTTCTACTCTTTCTTCCTCTTATATTTTGGGTATGTAGGTTTTGATATGTGTGCAATTTTTTCTTTCTGCCAACAAGTCTCTGTACTAAGTGTCTGAAGTAGACTGCACTTAACTAGTCAATGCTTTTTCAAAGCGTAATGTTAAAATCAAGGAGCTGAGCAGGATGCTAAGCTATTAATCCAACTTAACTGGCAGATGAACTTGACAAATTGATGCAGTAGTTAGAGGCATGTGTGCTCTACACTCTTACACTGAGGTTTCCACCTCCACAACAGCATCAGCAGATGGGTATATCTGATTACCTTCATGATAAGTTTATGCTGAGAGAGTAGGTCTCCAGGGAGATGCCAGGCTGTTCCCTGGCAGATGTTTCCTTCCCTCATTTTCACTGTGAGCAAGTTAAGCTCTGACAGGGAAGCTCAGCAGGTTGCTGACCTTAACTCCCTAATCGTCGTATCAATAGTGATGGTGTGGGTAGGCAGTTTGTAATTTGCTTTTAGTAAAGCAACTAATATGAGTTTGATTAAATATTTGCAAAAACCTAATCCTTGACGTCTAAGTTCCTGTTTTAAATGTTCTGATTAGTCCATGGCTTTAGGTAATTAATAGTTCACATGCACCATACTTATGGTGTCAGAGTAAAATAATTACCATGTGAGATTGCTTCCTAACACTGTTGCAACAGACAGGTTAATTTCCCGAGGAGAAACACTCTTGTTAGTATGTATTGGTGTTACATTGCTGGCAAGCTGGTCAGTTTTTCCAGGTGTTTGCTGCATGTAAGAGTTGCGTACCTGGAAACAAAAGATTTGACAGCTGCTCCTAAATCAAGCAAGGGAAGTGCTAAATGCAAACTCATAGCCTATCACCAGGAGATCAAAGACTCCAGGAAGAAAGTACATGGTTGTTGCTTGTTTTTTCAGCAATTGCTTCTTTACTTTTTTCTTTATGATGTAGGCAAGCATTGCCAATGATCCTTGGCCCAGCTGGAATGCTGGGAAGTCTGGGAACTGGGATAATGGAAATGCTATTGACAGCTGGGCGACAAAACCTGAAAGTGCAGCTGGCCAGAGAAACATTGCTCCAAATAACTGGGAGGCAGCAGCAGCATTTGGTCATCCACAGGCTTATCAAGGACCAGGTGTGCTAATAATGCTCTTATTTTTTTTTTTTTTTTAATAAATTAGAGTGGATGGACAGTAGAGGTAAGAATTATTTAATCTTTCATAACTACAGAACATGGTTTATTTAAAAAACAAATCAAAACCAGTTTCCTAGTAGTACATTTCCACATGGGTAATCTGGACACTAAAATAATAGTGCTTTTAAAAATGAAATACATATTTTTGTTAAATCAGATCAAAACAGACACGTGAAACTTGTATGGAAATCTGTCAAACCAAAATCTTGTGCACACATGATCTATTCTCAGGCATGTTGTTCAGCTTGCATAACTGGAACTTCTAAACACCCTTGAATTTTTCCCCTCAGGCTTGTGAAGAAGTAGTCTCTTAAATATTTAATTTAAATAAGTCACTACTCTTTCAGAAGGCTTCTCTACTTTTTGTAGTAAAAGCCTAAATTAAGAGGTGAACCCATAACTGGGGAATGCTAACCTGGAGTCTGTGAATATGGAATGCATTGAATTAATCTTAAATCATCTTTTCTTTCTTATTTTTTTTTCCTTTCACTCTCTCTCAATGGGTTTCTAGTATACTGCTTTGCAGGTTGTATTTGGTGGGGACAGTGGTAGTTGAGGGGGAATCATAAAACAGAAGGCTGAAATAAATCTTAATATATTTGCCTAGTTGATTAGTTATATGAGTGCTGAAGTACCTGGTACTTCTTTTGAAGAGAAATTATTTAACTTTCTCCTTTTCCCTATCCCCTTGCCCCCTCCTCTACTTCAGCAGCTGCCGATGACGATGATTGGGATGATGACTGGGATGAACCAAAATCAGCTTCACCGTCTTACCTTGGTTACAAGGAAACTGAGGCATCAGAGGCTGGGGGGGTCCAGCGTGGAAATTCTCGTGCAGCTGCTATGAAGTTACCACTTAACAAGTAATTGAAAATGCAGGGGCAATGTGTATATATTGAAGAGGATTGGAATTTGTCGAGATATGTAAATGTGTGGCATTCAACCTTCTTGAAATATGCAATGTAAATGTTACAGTTTTGGGTTAGAAGAGAAGATGGGTTTGTAGTTCAGCATACTCCATGAGCAATCAGAGGACACAGATCCATGGAAGCCTGAAAGTACATGACAGCTGTATTTTTTGAGGTGTTATACAGGCAAAGGACCCTTTCACAGTGTCTGAACTTCTGGACCTACTGGTCTTTAAAATTTACCTCTTTGACTGTTTTTGTTCTTAATAAAAATGAAAGGTAATGGATGTCTTATCCATGCAGTAGAGACTGATCAGAGATGCTGTCCCAGAGTTCCTGAGCAATTTGAATTTCCAATGGGAAAAGGTTCTGCTGTAGTGGGTATGATCCAAGTTGGTTCTTCAGCCATAGAAAGTTTGATTATTATATAAAAATCTTACAGTAGCATCAAACTTTATCAGGGCTGTAATAGCATTATCTTATGTTACAACTTAATGTTTGTTTTTTAAAACTGTTGTTACTCTGAGATCTACTGTGTAGTAATCTCTAAGTGTATAAAAGCAGAGTGGAAAATTTTTTAGAATAATGGTTTCTTGTATATGTAACTAATATCAACTGTCTCTTCATGACTTTGTTTTTCATCAGTGGATTTTTTGTCCACTGTTGCAAGAGTAACTCTGCACCGTTGTGGCATCTACCTGTTGTAAACCCACAAAAATGACTTATTTAGGAGTGTTATTTGTCTGTCTATGAAGTAAGTCCTCATGTTTCTGCAAGCAGGCAGTAGGCTGGCAATACTTTCAGGGTTATCTTCCTAATTAGAAAGAGCAACACAATTTGCTTTTTGTAAAGCTTTTTATAAGCCTTCAAGGACATTACAGTGACTTTTGTGCAGATTTCTTTCTAAAGATAAATGATAAATGATTTGAGAGATCTCATGCTGATAAATCTGCTGTTTATCATTCTTTCAGAGGATTTACTTATCATAATATGAAATCTCAGGTGCAGGAGCATCTCTGTGTGTGTGTATTTTCAGAGATGGTGGGCTGCAGGGGAGTGACAGATGTTACTTTGTGTCTTCCTATTATGTTTGCTCTGGTGGACTGCAGAGCACAAATGGCACTTTGCTCTGGAAAAAGGGTCCCATATTACACACAGATACACACAAAAGAAAAAGCTGGATGTCAGTAGCTACAAGTTTTCTGTTTTTTTCAGATCATATTGTTGTTAAAGTAATTCACATTAGTTCTTATCTATACTTGAGAAATACTTAGGGTTCTTTTTTCCATAATGGCTGGTAATTCAGCATATGTCAAATGAAAGATAATACGGAATAAACTTTTCACTTCATTTTATTCTTAGATTTCCTGGATTTGCAAAACCTGGAATGGAACAGTATCTGTTGGCAAAGCAGCTAGCAAAACCCAAAGAGAAAATTCCCATAATTGTAAGTTGTGGACACGTGTGTAATTTTTCCGTGTGGGTGGTGTGCTTTGTTTTCGAGTTGGGTTTTTCCTTTGTTTGTTTGTATGTTTGGGTTTTTTTATCCTCCTCACCCTTCCCTTTTTTTCCAGCTGAACACTTAGACTCAGGGTTGCTGTATGTATTTGGGTCAGAAGAAACTTATACTGAACATATAATTAGAAATAGAACTGTCATAATAAAACAGTGAAGTGTGATAATGATGATGGTGTTTATTATTTTCAGTAACATTTTCCTTGTGCTTGGTCTACATTGTGATCATGAAAATGAGCATTTTTGAGACTGGGAGGCAGAGCAAATGCATTACGCCCTCTATTAGTTATCTGGATAGGTAAATGTAGGAGCTACAGTTGTAAAGGTTTGCAAGGTTCAGTCCTGATGGTCAGGTCATTTTCTGGTCTGAAAAATAAGTTTTTCTGGATATATGCTGTTTTTGTTAAATGTGGTTGAAATAACCCTAGAATTCGTCACTCCTTTGCTATTTGGGAAAAATTGCGAAATACACAAGATAAACTCAGCTGTGGTCAGTCATCCCTGGTTGCAAGAAACTCCTCTATTTCCGACTCTTAATCTCTCACTGAAATCAATGGAAACTCTCAAATGAAGATAGAAGATATTTGTCCTTGTTTGCAGCTGGTACAACATGATGTATTTAATGATAATGTTTGCTATTTCTTATAGATTGGTGATTATGGCCCCATGTGGGTGTATCCTACCTCTACATTTGACTGTGTGGTGGCAGATCCCAAAAAAGGTTCTAAAATGTATGGTCTCAAGAGCTACATTGAATATCAGCTGACCTGCACTGTAAGTGTATCTGAAACAGGATCTTTTATCTTGCAAATATATGTCATTTATATATATAAATTATAGTTTGTGTGACTTGGTAAGAGTATTGTAAGTGATAGTTGTCATATTTTTTTTTTCCCAAAGAGTAGTGCTTTGTTCTAGTATTTCAAGTTTGTCTGTAGTAAGGCTCTAAATCATAAATTGTATTTACATTCCGTGTAGTTACCATTCTGGTCATGTTTCATGTCACCATCTGTAGATGCCTGTCAAAGTTCAGAGTTGTGTTTCTCTTACAGAACACTAATCGGTCTGTCAACCACAGATACAAGCACTTTGACTGGTTGTATGAGCGGCTCCTGGTTAAATTTGGATTAGCCATTCCAATCCCTTCTCTTCCAGACAAGCAAGTAACAGGTAATTATTCATGGTTGTGAATTCATGGACTGGGAAATAAGGAGATCACTTTTTTTAAGATTTAGTTATTTCTTACTGTTTGTTTTTCCCATTACTTCTAAAGAAGGTGTCCAAAACCCCAACCTTTCATCATTCAAGACTTATGGTGAACTGTTATGGCCAACAGATCATAAAAGATCAGTACTAAGACAATCATTTCGGAACTCAGGTTTAATTATCTAGTCCAGTGATTACAAAAAAAAAAAAAAAAAGGTAATTAAAAGCAAAGGAAAACAAAACAACCTTCCTTAATTACTACATAAGATGATACTTATTATTGGAGAGAAGAGAGAACCATTTATGCTGCATATTTGCTGGAGAAATATTTTTAAGTGGTTACTTTTGTTTTGTTTTGGGGTTTTTTTACAGAGGGGAAGGGGTGCATTGTGTTTTATTTTGTTGGGGTTTTTTTTCTTTTGCATATGATTGCACATATGTTACATTGTCAGAGCTTTGAAGCAAAACTCCCAGAAGAAAGGGAGCATTCCCTGACAAACTGGTTTTTTTCACTCATGAGTGAAATATTGCAGCATTTCTCCTCTTGCTTGATTTCACACTTGATTTAGAAAACATCTTTCATTTGTATAGCATTCTGCTCTGGTTTGATGTCAGTTCAGCTTGACCAAACTCTCTGAAGAGAGTTTCAAGAAAAGTGGGATTGGACCCTTTAAATGCACCTAAATTCAGTCATTGCAATAGAATATGGCAACGCCTATGATTTTCAGTAGTCTCTGGCTTCCCTTTCTACAAGGACATGCTAGAGGGCATGTAAAGAAAAGAATGGACATCTGTGTAGGACAAAATTGCATTACTTTTGCCTATTTCTTCTTGTATGTTTTCTGGTAAGAGTTTTTATACAGCCTGTAAGACAACCAGCCAAAAACAAACATACAAGTGCTGGCATGTTGCCAGCCACGTGGTTGTGGGCATCACTGAAAATGCAGCAGCTCTGCTGTGTTTGAAGAAAGCTAAGCATTGATGAAGTTGCTGGGATAAATGCCGAGGAAACTGAAAAGTGAGGAAGTGACTTCTTCCCCTTAGCCTCGTGTTTAGAATTGACCAGCATTTTTATTTAAATATGTGCATATGGGCTAAAAGGAAACCAGAAGACCTGATGGGGTCTCTAGATTTCATTGTTACTATATCTTAAAAGACTCAAGAGTTTGGCATCACAGTTAAATGTTGCCTGTGGATTTCTGTCTTCTGGAGTCTGTGGGAGAGAGTAACTTCCCTCATGTTAAAAATGAAAAGAAAAGCATGTCTCTTTCTGAAATACTACAGGGAAACTCAGGGGTAAAATGATGCTTATCTTTCACTGTGTTTAGGAAATTTCTTTCTGAAGATTGTCTAGAGAAGTATTTTTGTCTGTTGGTCTTGAGGAAACAAGACTCTTTACAGACTGACTTTGTTAGGATCCTATTTTTGCTGGAGATGATATACTGAATGACCAGCATGTAACTTCCAAAAGTTACTGTTCTCTTGCTTTTCATTCCTTGCAGGAATGCTATGGAGATTTCTGTATAGATTAAAGATGAAATAAAGTATTACTGAAGGGTATATAATGATGATTTTTTTCTTTTTTTTGCTAGTTTGCAGGAAAAGGACCGATACCCAAACTTCATTTTTCATTAGTTGTGTTCTTTACTTGCTAGTGTTGCCAGTTTCCATATTTGCAATAAATATAAATAAATAAATAACCGAACCACAAAAAAACTCACCCTTGTAGAGCTGCTGCCATAGTAACTATACAGTAGAATTATATTGAAAGAGTACATGCGTTTAAGGCTTGTCATCTGTGCTCCTACAGAAATTAGAAGAGTTGGGTGCTGGAGGATTCTCTCATTCCTTTCAAATACATCCTATTCACTGTATGCTTTAGAAGTCTGATGTCATGCATTTTTTAAAATTATAAAGGATTCTCTCAAGAAGACGGTGTTAAAAGTAAAAGGTTCTTACAAATACAAAGTGATGATGCACTACTCTTTTTTTTTTAAAAAAATTGTTACTTTTTTAGTTTGTGTCAAAAATATATTTACCAAAAAACTCACTTACATGTATGTAGCCACTTCATGCATATGATTTGAGATTTTTTTTACTTTTCCCTCCAGTTTACCTATATGGAAATATATTTATAGGACATGCTGCTTTTTTAAATCTGTGATTTGAGCAGCCTAATTTCAGTGCTCTGTTAGCTAGTACATGACTTGTAAAGTAATTAGCTCCTTTTTCTCTGATGTTTGACCCTTATATTGACCATGAGTTTACCAGACTGTATCACAAAAATACCTGCATTCCAAACCTGTGGCTAATTTCTCTCTTGGTCACTTGAATACCTAATTTTTCCATCCAAAACTTTATTGGGTTTTTTTTTACCCAAAAGTGTATTTGAATTGTGGGTGGATATGATGGGATTTTTAGTATTTCATGGCATTCTTAAAAAGGAGGACTCTTGGTCAGTACTGACTGTACTGTAATTTAAGATAGTTCTGATTTGTCAGCAATATTTCCTTCTTGTAAGTTCTGAGTCATTAAATGTTTAATAACTCACCAACTGAATTACAAGTTCTGTTTCAATTTAAATTAAAGAAAAAAAAATTGAGGGTCCTAGAGTCAAAATGTAATAGTTATTGTTCAATATATAACAGGGCGCTTTGAAGAGGAATTTATCAAAATGCGTATGGAGAGACTGCAAGCGTGGATGACGAGAATGTGTCGCCATCCTGTTGTCTCAGAAAGTGAAGTTTTCCAGCAATTCCTCAATTTCCGAGATGAGAAGGTAGGAAATAAAGTTCATGCACAGACTGAGGCACTGCTGCCCCCCCCCACCAAATTCCCCTTCAAACCAAGAGTTCAGCTCTGCAGCTGCCTTGTTTGCCTCATACTGCCCCTGTGGGCAGTGGAGACGGGCTGGAAACTGCTGCATTTCCTAACTCAGCTGATTGATCAAAACAAGGCATAAAGTTGCTCATGTGAAATGCTATACACCATTCCAACAGATTTATGCTCTTCAAAGTAGCTTTACTGCCAGTCTTTTAAAGGACAGTTTGTGTCCTCCATCAGAATAAGTACAGAATAATACATAAATACTCTTTTGACTCTTGCCTTGCTCTGTCTCTGCTGGATTTACTAATCACTGTGATCCTCTGAGTGGTACTGTTCTGCTAACAAAAGCTACTTCATAGTAGATCTAGGTTGTGGCTGATCCTGTATTGTATTTAAAAGCAACACCCCTCCCTCAAAAACACTAATTTTCACTGAAATGAGTTGTCAAAGCATTATGCTGCAGTCTTACCTGATATAACCAGCCATTTTTTTTTCCACACACACACACACACGTATTTTATTTTATGCTTTTTTTTGAGAGAGAGGTTTTAATATCTTCACTAAATAATAAATAAAGTAAATAAACCTTCAGTAAATAATAGTTTCTTCATGGCTGAGCTCCAGCTCTGTTATGAATAAGGAAATAAACAGGAAAAATCTGCTTCTTTCTACTCAAAATAATCACACTTCTAAATACACATAGATCTTGCTGAAAGAGTAAATTTTTTCTTAAAAATCTCCTTTGTCTCTTTTTTTTTTTTTTCCTTAAGGAGTGGAAAACTGGAAAGCGGAAGGCAGAAAAAGATGAAACTGTAGGAGTCCTGATCTTTTCTACAATGGAACCAGAAGCTCCTGACTTGGATATGGTAGAAATGTAAGGTGGTTTCTTTTCACATGGGCATTTTGCATCAGGGTATACAACTGGTAGTGAGCTAATACAAAACTCAAATAGTAAGCGTGCACATATATCCATGGATTTGAAGAGATATTCATCAATGCAGAGCTGAAAAATTGTTTAAATATGAGATTTTCATATCAACCCCTCCAGCATCGTGTGATGTCTCTGACTTCAGTGGCTGAAAACTGATCCTAAAACAGTTTATGGAAAACTAGTTGATGGAATAGAGTACTATCAAATCCTATGGAGTTATGTTTTATATTGCCATGGAAGTACATTTTAATCTCCAGTCCTCCAAGAATAGAAAAAAGTGCTAGACTTACCAACTAACTTAGGATAACTGTAGGTGGACCAATAAGGAAAACAGTGTTTCTGTAAAATAGTTGCATATAATCCACTCACAGTATGATTCTAATATCTGTAATCTGTGGAAAGCTATTAAAAATTAAAAGTGATTTAAATTACCAAATTTCATTTAAAATGGGTTAATACATTTTTTGAGGTATCCTTCTGGAAGTTCAAAAGGATATATTTAATTTATATATGAATATTTTGTACACTCCTTAATGTATAGTTCTCTTGATGATAGACCTTTGGGTTTCATAGTGTGAAAGACTGGATTTATTCTGCACCCTTTCTTTCACTCTTTTAGGCTTAATAATTTTTCTTGTAAGATCTGTAGTATGCATGACATGCTTTGCTTGCTGTTGTAGAACACAGAAACTTTGTGTGGATAAACTAGATAAATGTTTATAGTAGCAAAGCAGTAATGTACCTACAACTGGAAATAGCGTAGACTTTATCCAAGTAATTCAGTGCATATTAAGACAGATATAATAGCTGTGTGGTAGCAGATATATACTAGTAAAAAAAATGGACATTTTTAAGTCACTTGCACTTTGAACATGAGAATTTCAAACTTGACTACTTAAGTGATACGGTTTATGTATATCCCGGTGGCATAAAAGCTGAAGGCGTGAAGGAAGATTTCATACATAGGGTTTAGGAGAGAGTATGTACTGCATACAGAACCCTGACAGAGAGCAACCAGCATATGATCTGCTGCACAGTTTGTCCTTAAATGGGGAGGGGAGACAAACAGCCTGTGGGGGATCCTCATCAGAGCAGGAACCCCATGTGTGTTCCTGGCTGGGGCTGGCAGCCTGGATTGGTTCTTAAGACCTATTTCCAAGCAGCTGCAGGGGTGGCTGTAACATCTCCAGCGTCCACATGTTCTAGTGCCTGGGAGTGCTCTTAAAAGTTTGAGTGCAGTCTTGAAAGCCATTAATCTCCTAGAAGTGGACAAACCATCTTGTTCAATAATTCTTAAGTTTTTCAGTGCAAGATGCTACTTACTGAAATGATTTTGCTAATACTTTGATAGCCCTGTGTCATCCTGGATTTAATCAAAGGGTGATAACCCCACGCTGGTTCATGAGCTCTTTCTGTAATGATGATACCATAAAGTATGAAGTACAGAAAATTAAAGGATGTTTTGCTACTGGGATAAGGGGAACAAAACAAGAGTCTCTTGGACAGGCTATGTGCTGTTTCTGTGCAAATAACTCTTTGTATAGGATTTCCAGCTGAGGAAGGAAGTGCTTCTGGGGAGGTGGGAGCCTCTTAGGAGGTTGGGCCACAGCTGGAGCTGCTGCCAAGGCTCTGGGGAGATGCTCAGTGTCACCTTGCTATGAAAGCTGTCTCATGGCAGCTTTGGCTGAGAGTATTTGTAAGATCTGATGCAGTTGAAATAATTATCACTGGAAATTATAAAATAAAGGTTCAGTTTTCTTTTGTAGAGTTCACAGGTCATTAATGTTTACACAGAGCTGTGTTAATGGAAAACTTTGATAGCTGCATGAAAACATGTTTAAAGAAGAGTAAAAAGGCAAATACTAGTTCAGAATTCTCTTTTGAGCATCACTGATATTTTTTTCTCCCTATAATACAACTCAGCACAATGGTATTGTCAATATAATATGAAACTATGCTTATATGTTTCCCTAGGAGACCTGCTGCAGTACTTTTATTCACCTATATTAGACTTTCAGTAAAACATCTGAAACAATTGCTTTCTTTGTGTTTTTTCATTGTTGTATAAATTTTACTACTTCCTTACTACTTCCGTTACTCTAATATGTAATTTCCCACTAATGTGGGGTCCTTATATTTAATTGTTAAGTGCTCTAGGGATGCATCATCCTCAGATCAAATTTGTTTTGCTGTTCTGTTGTGATTTGATCTCATTGGAGAGGATATTTAGGTAGTAGCTTTTTTTTTTTTTGAAGGTAACTAACTATATTAAGATCGATAGTCCAGTACCTTACCTCTAACAGAGGGTGAAAAATAAAATGAACAATGCCTCTATCTAAAGAGAGGAATTCTGAATTCAGTGAAATGGCAGAGATTTGAAGGAATTTTTTTATCTGATATGTTTTTAAGACTTAGTTCACACTACTAAACATTTCAGTATTGTGTTTAAAGTTAGCATTATGCATCTATTAAACTGCTTTTTGTTTCTGCTTCTTTAATGCCACAGAGAACAGAAATGTGATGCAGTGGGTAGGTTCACCAAAGCAATGGATGATGGAGTGAAAGAGCTGCTGACTGTGGGACAAGAGCACTGGAAGAGGTGTACAGGGCGTAAGTGTCTGAACTCAGCAGTCATTTCTGTCTTGATTTTCTCTGGTTGGTTTGGGTTTTTTGTTATTATTGTTGGTTTTGATGTCTATAATTCAAGAAACATCTTAAAACTAAAGGAAATCCTAAATTATAAAGAGAATTGTGCAGCGTTCTGGCTGCTTTCAGTGTCTGAGAGTATAAATTGCGCAAGTTTTTTGTTGATATATATGATGTGCGTTTTTTTGTTGGGTTGTTTTTTTTTCTTTTTTATCTCATAACAGAAATATCTGGTCCCTGCCCATAGGTTTAAAAATATTTAAAGTTAAATAATTCTAGCAATGCAGCTAAAGCCCTTGTAAGACCTGTTCTCATATATTTGTCATTTATCTACATTTTAGTGGCATGGGCAAAGTAGACCTGTCTATTTGATGAAATCATAAATAATTGCATTTTATTAACCCCTTATTTAGGATTATTGCATGCCAGGAGGAGTGATTAAAGATGAAATGAGTTTAAGAGAAAAAGAAAAGAAAAAACAACTTGATTCTAACTTAATCTTTAGCCCAATTCTTTTTTTTTCCTATCTTGTCTCTTCCTTCCCACAGATATTTAGGGTTGCAGAACTTCACACCAAGTCCCTATGACTCTGCCTGGGCTCTAATTTCCTAGTCCACAGCAGTGTTCAGTGTTTGTGGCCACCACAAGGCAGCTATTGAAAGGAAGCAGGTACTACAGCTGAGGATCATAATAAGAAACACTTCAGGGCAGGCTGTAGTGTCTGGCAAACAAAGACCTATCACATAAATCTCCTCAAATCTCCCTAATTTTCTTCTCCCTCCTTTTAATTCCCACAAAAAAACACTGCCCCCAGACTTTGGAGTAAGTACATCTCCTGAGTTATCTTTTTGCTTCCTTCTACTCTAACACTGCAGTTGAATATCTGGGGCTGACCAGAAAGGATGGGAAGTACAGAAGCCCCATCTCTTGTGGCAGTGATTACATTAGACTTGAGCATCTATAGGATGCTCAATAACTTTCAATTATTTACATTTCCCCACTCTAAATGAGAGGGTTTCCTTCTACATGTCACTGACCTTCCTTCCTGCTGGTCAAAAATAGTCTAACACATTACAGAACTCTAACATGGTACAGATCTTGCTTCACCAGGAAATTATACTGAGGGAAAAATGGAGATGAGGGAAGGAATAAGGTTCCTCAGATGAGACTAGAAAAACGCCATTGCTTTGCATTTATAGAAGCAATGATCAAACCAAGGGCTGGCTGTGACTTGTGCTTACAGTAGAAATTCAGTATTATTTTAACTGCTAAAATCTTCCTACACTTATGACACTAGTGCTTAAGATACTGAATGACTCTTCTAATACTTACACCTATTAATTACTTAACATAAATGCAGTAATACAGTTGTGATTGTGTAAAAAAAATTAACTTTTAATTTCCAGACATTCCTACTGAATACAAAAAAAGAGACTAGTAAATTGGGATATGCAAAACTGAAGAATTTTATTAGTATCTTAGGTTTTAAATTCCTTGTCAGCTCTAGTCCTGACTCTTAATCAGAAGTATTTTTGGCACTTCCTGAGCAATAGTTACGTGCCTTCCATTCAATGATGTTTAAAATGACTTACAGTAGAAACTTCTTAAATGCAAGTGAAAAGAAACTAAACAGTCTTCACTGAAGTTTACACTGGACATTCAGTAACAATTTAATGGCTGACAACAGAACCCTAGTACTCTGAATTTTACTTGTTGTATAAGACATACCAGCTCTCATAAATAGTCTAACTGCTGGATAAGAGCTTGATCAAAGATAATCAATAAAATTATGTAGTTTGGGGCCTTGGTTTTGGGTTTTATGGTATTTTTTATATCACATAAAGGAGTTCTTCTGTAAAAATCAGGTTGTATTGAATGCCAGAGCAGTTAAAAACCTTCTATTTGCTTGAACAGTGTACCCTCTGAATACAAATATTTGATAACAAAATCCACATCTGCTTGGGTTTTTTTCTGCTAGCATAGGTAGTATATAAAAAATTGCTTTTGCTTTTCAGATTGCTTTTTAGGCTTCTGGAGTGGTGCTATTGAAAGTGTTAATAAAGCAGTTTATGCATGCATGTTCAATAAATAGATTATGAAAACAATTTTATTTTTCAGATACTTGTGTTAATTTTTATACCTAGATAATCTTGGTTTCTGGTGCCTTTAAATATAAAATTCATGATTTGAAGAGAATTTAGATTTTATAGGTCTGTATGATAATCTCTTCTCTTAAAATATTAATGAGACCTAGTCTCCATATCATGCTCCTGCACTTCCCCTCTCCCCCCATGAGGGGGAGGGAAAAAAATCTCACTGAATGCTTAGGAGGACTGAGCTAGGAGTGCAGTGAATTTTTTTCGTTTTCTAATAACATTCACACACTGTTCCCCCAACTGTTTGTACTTTTCAAGAGTACAGACTGCAATTGCTTTATCCAGTTTTGGAACGTGTAGCAGGGGAGGGGATAAAGATTGTAAATGTGTCACTAGAGGAAACATGAAACTTAAGTTACTTTTGACATCTGCTTCTATCAAGTTTTGGAAATGCTGCAGATTTAGTCTCACTTACCCTTGTGGGTTTTTTTGCTTCTGTTTCCCCTCTTTTCCTTATCCTTTTCCCACTTTCAGCACTACCCAAGGAATATCAGAAGATAGGAAAAGCATTGCAGACCCTGGCACTGGTCTTCAGCACTAGTGGATACCAAGGTACTTCTATAGCTTCATTTGTGCTTTACTTAAAAAGAAGTATTGTCATTTGTACTTTACTTAAAAAGAAGTATTGTGATTATATCATGCTACCTTTTTTTTTTTTTTTTTTCCCCTGAAGACCTTAATGCTTTCCTCTTTGAGCTTTAGATGTCAAACATGATTTTGGAAAACATACTGAAAACATGTTTCCCTGTATAGGGTTTTCATATTCTAGCTTGCAGTCTTGTTTTCTCTCACTGTATAATCATGTGGTGGGTTAGTGGTGGTGGAGGAGTTTAGCTTCATCTATTAATATATAATCTGGTCACTGACCTCACTGACAAAACCTGCTGTAGCATTTTTCATGATTTCAGAAGGAAAGGGAAGAAAATACGGCATTGAAAATAGTTGTCACAGAACTATTGTGTGACTTAGTTCATAATACAACAACTCCTCATGATGATGGAAAACTTATTACAGTATCTTGTAATCAGTTATGTGGGCTGAAGGGTTGGCTATTGTACCCTTTTCTTGTCTTGCACCCTCGCCTCTCTTCAAGAGCCCTAAAATAGAGCCTGTTATCTTAGGTATGAAAGTTGTGAGAAGGAAAAGAAGGGCATCAGTTGCTCAGAGTTCTCCTAAAATGTAGTCTTTAGATCAAACTTAAAATCCTGCTTTGATATATTAAGTTCTGCTGATGTTTTCCAGATAACTGGAAAATATTTCCTCATATATAGAGGAAGTCTACTGAGTCAGTTTCCTCTGGGATTTTCCTTTCAAATGTGTTTGGCTTTTGGGTTTTTTTCTAGACTTGATAGCCAATTTGCTCTGTTCTAAAATCTTAAATGTTGTAGCATAGACGCTTCCTGAAATATTTCTGCCTTTGAACTATTAGTTGACCAGTTACTCTGACTACTTATGTATCCCTTGCTTTGTACTCTTAAAACATTTTGCCCCATAAACCATATATGAAAGTGCAACCTTCTGAAACTCAGGTTCTCTGCTGCTGAAAGCATTGGAAATAGGCATAGTCCCTGTAGTTTGCTCTCATCTGTGTCTTGTACTTCAACAGGATGACTGCTTAGTTAGAATTGGAGCTCAGCATATGGCCTAAGAAGTTACTTTTGGATATGAGAATGAAGTAAAGTATTTGCACTGTTATGTACTCTTAGCATGGGTTAGAAAACTGTAAATCCTGGCTGGATAGAATCTGCAGCAAGAATTCTTGAGAAAGGAATGAGAATTGCTTGAGCTATAATACACATTTTTTTGCCAGGGTAAAGGGAAAACAATATGGCTTAAAGCAAGGATGCAGAATTGCAGACCAGCAAATGAAAGAAAGCTTCAATTTGATTTCCAGCATCTTGGAATGGTATGAAAAATTAGATCCCATGATGCTTGAGAACAAGGCAAGGAAGCCTCTCTTTCCTGTTTGCCCAGTTGTGTCTGATTGCATCCTAATATCTTGTTGAGGAAAATTCCCTTCCCACACATGCCTTTGCCTTGATTCCATATGTTTTGCTCTTTTCAATAACTGGCACACCAGTGTATTTTTTCCAAATTAATAATATATAGGATTCTTTACTTTTTAATTGGAGTTCCCAGGAAGAGAGAGCAAGTACAATGCACATGTGGCTTTAAATGTCTTCATCACCGCTGCCCTCACTTTGTCCTGCCTGCCGTTCATGTACAGTTTCACTTGATCATTCCACGTGGTACAGTGGAATGTACCAGTCAAACCTTACAGATTATTAGTTCCCTCAATATGTCTGGTGTACTCCTTCAGAAATTATTATCCTTGGCTTTTACCAAACAGTTGAACTGCTAAGAGATGCTCTATCAAACATCTCCAAAAGGCTTCTCATAGTTTTACATCTTCCTTCATCTCCCTGTGACAGTATGCAGGTCTGTAAACAAAAATATCAGTTTCTCCTTCTGGTTGGATTAAAATATCTGTAGAATATTACTGGCCTTTCTTCTTATAACTATCTTCAGTCAATGCTTTTAAGGACCCTCTGTTTCTTGCACACTGGCGTAATTTTGTTATAAATGTCAGAAGCACTTGGGCCTTTCTACTTTTCTATTTATTAAATATCCTGACATGCTGGTATATCCTTGCCTTGGGACCCAGCTCAGCTTTTGTGGTTTGAGTTAAGAAGCTGCATCAGTTCAGAAGCTGAGAATGCTGGAAACTCTTCCCTATCCAATTAACAAAACTAACCAAAACCTGTGCTGAAAAAAGTAATTGTGAGCAATCTGCTTCTGGAATTCAAGTTGTAATGGATGGCCAAGTGAGTTGCAAGTTGTATCTCTGACAGGTGGACTGGTGTAGGGAGTGACCTACACAAGTGAGCATGACATGACGCTGCTGATAATGTGTAACTTGACGGGTGCTTCAGGTGAGAGATGAACTCTGACTCTTTAAAAATGTCTCGGCACTACCCAAAAAAGATGGTAGAACAAAAGGATGCAGCTTGAGGAGTGGCAGAAATTCATCTACTACTGGTGTGCCTATTTACTTTTGGGATCCACTGTCTGGAACAGCTTTTAAGTATACTATCCCTTAGCCCTACTTTTGGAGAAGTATGAATGCTAGTAGAAAAAACTCTTAATGCACCCTGTGCCTTCCACAAGCTGGTTTTGTGCCCTGCTGCCCCAAATTTTTATTTTATTCTAACAGGCTCAAATAGAAGAAAAATAATGATTTCTTTAGCAGTGTTTTGTTACTGGACTCAGTATTTTCAGGATCAGTCACTTTTCCTCAGAGGTGTTTGACTCAATGAAACCAGCCTAAGGGAAAGTAAGAATCGATTGATAGACCTGAAGCAACATTCAGTCATTGTTTCCCTTAGGACATGCTAAAATGAAGGAATCCTACATAATAAATTTCTAACATAGATTAAACCATATGTTGTAGTAAAAGATACTGATGTTCAGATTCATCAATCATGAAATCAGTGGTAATTTTCAATGAAGTTACTGATTAATGTCTATAAAATTAATATCTATACAATAAAAACAAAACGTTCATAAAAGACTAATAACTGCCTAATATCAAGACATACTTTTTTCTTAAACTAAAGTTTGATATCTGCAAACTATACCTTCCCCTTTCTACTCTACCTCAATTTGCTTTCTGTATTCTGTACTGTTGACTACATGCTTTGGACAAGCTAAAAAGGATGGAAAAAGTCTGTGGTCTTTTGGGAAAGTGAAGTGGCATGAAAAGTACAAGAATGTAAGGCTTGCTTCCATCTGTCCCACGTAGCCGTGTCCTGTTAGTAATATAGTGTTATGAGTGCTTGTGGTGTTGTCTAGCTTAGGATTTGTGGTGATGTCTGTATTGTTAAGTGTAGATTGTAGGGCTCTTTGATCTGTCTAGTGTGATAACGAAAGTTAGAAACTCACTCTGAAAGCCAGTGAATTTTACAGAGCTTGAAAATATTATCTGAGAGTTCCCTAAAGGGTCAGAAAGCTTGTTGGCAGGAAAAAAAGTTACTTGGGCCTCCTTCTGCCTGTTGACCTGTGGTCCAGGACTGTTGGAGAGCTCAGGGATAGCATCACTATTTTGTAGGGCATTGTGGAGAATTTACTGCTTATCAGGTATGAGAATTGTTTACTAAAAATAAGAACATCAGATGTTCTTCAGCTTTGTTAGCCTACCTTCTCTTGTCACCCTCCTCATTCTTCCTCCCTCTCCATTTTGGTAGACTTCTGTTGCCACATATGGGGAAATACCTACATTCTTAAACATCAAAAATTATGAAATGTCAAGTAAAATAGTGCTATTACTGTGTTAGAACATTCATTTTTTACAAGATCTTCAGTTTAGTCTTCCTTTAATATTTTTCAAAATTCTTTATTACTGTTAGTTGTAAAAGGATGGCTAGATATTTATTATTTAAAATAAACTATTTTGTAAGTTTGCCTTGAATCAAGGCAAGTTTCTTTTTATGCAAGGTTTTTTTTAATGTAATTTGAACATTTATGTGTACTTTTAGGAGAATCTGATCTCAATGGAGCAATAACAGAAGCAGGGAAAACCTATGAAGAAATTGCCAGTCTTGTAGCAGATCAGGTATGAGTATTATGAATGTATATGCATATTGTGTATAAACACGTCACCTTTTGGATGCTTCTGACACTTTTTTTCTCTTCTGTTGAAACATAACTGTTAGTGCTGTAGGCCAGTTAAGTGAAATCGATATTAACAATTTCCAATGCACTTTCATCTTCTTCACTGCATCAGCTTGGAGAGGATGTGATGGGAGAGTATTTCAGTCAGACAGAAAGTCACCTTCTGGTTTCTAAAATGTTAAAATGCTTACTGCCTCTTTAAATGTGTTTGTTTTCTGATGTCAGTGAGCTGCCTTTGTTACTGATACAAAACAATGACTAATCAGGGTAGGGTTTTTGCCTTCCTTGTGCACTCTCCAGATGTCTATAGGATCCAGATCTTGGCTGTGTTTCATTGCTTTGACGTGCAGTTGCTTGCTTTGGTAAAAATCTAGTTTAAATAAACCTTGATTGGTGTTCAAGTAATAAATTGATCTTTAGTCTGTTAAGCTTAAAGTATCCAAAATGCAGATATTCTTTATCTCAAGGTTGAGACTGCAGGTTCTTAAAACAGCTTTCCTAGTTGACAACTAAGAAGATGCACCTTTGCCTGTACATATTTGTATATGTAATGAGATTGTACATGTAAGGAGGTTGTACTGGTAAGTCATCTTGAGTGAAAATTTAAGGCAAAACCCCTCATAAGTTAGTGTTGAGTAAAACAAGGAACAGAGATATCTGCTCACTGATGCTCAGTGTCTTACTCTAAAAAACTTATATTTTAACAAAAACCTTTTCATATATGAAAAACTTTCAATGAACAGTATTTTGGTGTGGGTTTTTTTCTATTCTTTCCTTCCTTTTTTTTTCCCTTCATCACTTTTTGGCATCATAGTTTCTTTTCTGTGACTGTTAATGTGCCGCAGATAGTTTTACTAATGCTTATACTTTGTTTATTAGCCAAAGAAAGATCTTCACTTTTTGATGGAAACAAATCATGAATATAAGGGATTTCTCGGTTGCTTCCCTGACATCATAGCAGCTCATAAGGTATGTGAAGAGCCTTTCCTTTCAAGGGCTGGGCAGTAGGGACAGCAGCATAAGTGGTGGTATGGTGCACTGCATTTGTGCAGCAGCCTGGCCCCTGTTTCTAGAAACACTAAAAGCTTCTGTGAAACTGATTTTTAAAATAAGAAGTACTTAGATGGGAGGGAAACTAGAGCTTCTCTGAAGGTTTGAGAATATTATGACTTTCTGCTGTAAGAGAGCAGTAGAAGGTTCATGACTTTCTTCAGGTTAACTTCATGTCCCAATGCAGAGAATAGCAGAAGTGTAAATTTGTAATTTTTGAGTCTTATGTGATAGTTGACACTAAAACCACACCAGTATTGTAGGAAAACTTACATGGCTGGCTTACTGATATGTGATAAGTAATCATGTACTGTTTGGAAATTTCTTACTATCAAAAAAAGAGACTAGGGCTAACATTTCTGGAGGTAAGAAAAAACAAACAAACAAACCAAAGCACCAGCAACAAAAAACAACCATTTGTTTCTCTGTAGTACAAAACCCATGCTGTCTAGTTTTGGATATTATGCTTTTTTTTTGCTCTTAGAGATTTCCTTATGGTCATGTGCCTGCTGTAATGTATTTCAGGAGACTAAAAACTGTGAAGTATTAAACAAGTACACAAGTATGTGCTTGCAGGTTTTTTTATCACTTGAAATGTTAAATGTATAAAACTAAAACATAAGAACATACTTCTGAGAGCAACAAAGAAAAAAGCATATCAGATTGTGTATTCTTTCTTCAGGACATTTACAGTCCTTCATCCCACAGAATCATTGGGGAAAAATACCATAAAAGGAGAAGAAATGTTTTTAAAGCTTGAAACATAAACTTACTGCCAAAAGACATGTAAATAGGTCCTCCTGAATGTTGTTTGGCACAAATATGTTGTGTAGGGAAGGTGTATCTTTTTATGCTTGTTATTTATGTGACACAAGGATTTTCCTGAATCAATGATAATGCATTGCAATAAGTTGTAGTCTCTTAAAAAAAAAAATTTGTTGCCTCATCCTGTACAATCTGTAAATAAAGGTTCTACAGGCATTTAATAATTTGAGACTTTTGGATGTCAGTTATGTTGGTCAGCTGTATTTTGAAACTTAGTCCTTTTGTCTTTTTGTATATAGCCTTGAGCATTACTGCCTGTACCAAACTCACATTCGCTGGTGACTCTGTTCATGCCTGTGTTTGAATTCACTTTTTGCAAGGACTCTTAAAAGCAATAAAGTGAAATAACAAACTTCAGATGAAAATGTGAGAAGGCAGAATCAGTCATTGTGTGTCTATATGTGCATATAGCATGCAAACTCAAAATGTGGCTAGTGGTATTTTAGATTACTATTGAGACCTCTAAGTTGACTACTATTTTAATCTTTTCTGCTTTTGGTTTCTACAGGGAGCAATAGAAAAAGTGAAGGAAAGTGATAAGTTAGTTGCAACCAGTAAAATAACGCCACAAGACAAACAGAACATGGTGAAACGTGTGAGCACCATGGCTTATGCACTACAAGGTAAACCAAATTTTGAGCTAAATGGCAGTGTTATAGACCTCTGGAAGATATCTGTTAAGTAACATACTTTGAAAGGAAATCTTTGTACTGAAATAAGAGCTAGGCGTGGGTTGTTTGTGGAGGGTTTTTTTTGTGACCTGCATAGATTTTCTTGAATTGCAGTTATTTTACAATCCTCTCCCCTCTGCCTTTTTTTTTTTTTTTTTTTAATCTCACATTGCTAGAGCAAAAGGTATATGTTTTGAAAATGCAATTAAAAATCCCAAAACAACTACCCCGGGCTGATTCTTTGATTTTGAAGCAATAATGTCTCAAATTAAAGGCATGGACCCTGGTACAAGAAGCAGTTCATCATGTGCAGAAGTGTTTTTCTGACTCATGGTTTAGTCAGATAATCTGGTTGAGATTCATGTTCTTGTGGATAAGATTTTATTTCCTGGATGTTCACTGAATGAATTTTTTCCTCTTTAGCTCAGAGGTGTTGTAAATATGAGATGCAGGGCACTGCAATTGAAAAAGCAGGGAAGTGAGGAGTCAGGGCTCAGTCTTGGAGGATATCAAGCCCTTAAATGCATCCTATTATTGACTTCAGTGAGACTACTCATTGCTGAGGGAGTTGCATCTTTTTTTTAGCTGGCTTAAAGCCAAGAGCACTCAATATTTTACGTGACAAAATTAGAGCAGCACACAAAATTGAGTTTAAAAACAATGAAGAAAACTCCCCGCCCCCTTCTTCCTGGGCACAGCAACACAAGAGGATTGTGCTGTACACCTGGCAATTATGGAAGAGGCCTCTAGGATGACTTTTGCAATCTAGAATATTTCTTCTCCCTCTATTGATATCTCAAAATATATTTTAACTTTTCTTTCAACCCTAAGCTGTGATCTGACAAGAGATGTAGAAAGTGATGTGAGGTGTTATGGATTCAGTGATGCTAGTTCTCGGGTATCTGTTGAAATAGCATCATTCAAGAATGGGTCTGACACTACTGGCTGTATCTCTTTTAATTATTATTATTTTGAGCTAAATATTTACCGCTGTGGCTTACAACTTGATATCCATACCCTTGGAAATCTGAATGTGCTAGCCAAAATCTGTTGGAAACACCTCAGGAAAGAGCAGTTACCTCAGTAGGAGACAATTCTGCTTGTGTTTTTTTATTGAATCTTTGTACACCTGAGTACTGTAACACAAGATCCTGTCTTTGTCCAGGAAGTGTCCAGATTTTGTCAGTGTGTAACTGACACCCTACCAGTTTTAAAAACAGTTCCATCATAACTTGAGTGCTGCAGGCAAAACAGGTTGTGGAAGCACGAGAACAAAAACCATGCTGGCAGGGCTGGACACTGAGCCTGTTGCACAGTACTAACCTGAACTGAGTGAAACTGTTCCTAATTACAAATGCTTCTCTAAAATAATTTGTCTCCTGGGTCTAATTGCAGCTGAGATGAATCACTTCCACAGTAACCGGATTTATGACTACAACAGCGTCATTCGTCTTTATCTGGAGCAGCAGGCACAGTTTTATGAAACGGTAAGGTGCAGTATTTCAGTGCTGTTTTCTTGGAATGTGCTGTGCTGCTACTTTTATAAGAAATACTCACAGTACGTAATCCATCTTTTTGTATGAGCCTCTCCCATTGAGCAGATATTTGAAGAATTGTACAAAAAATTATAAAAAGAATTGTAAAAAAAGCCAAACCCCAAAGAATGAGTTAAAATCATATTTTCTTATAGATACTGTCCTAGGTACATAACTATCATAATAAACTTATTAGAACTAAAAAACAGTCTTCAAAAACATTATTATTGACTGCTTGAGGGGTTTTTTTTGATGCCAGTATTAGGGTTACAAAGAACTTTAGTTCTATGATGTGCAGTCAACAAGGTCTGCTGCACTGAATGTAACAATAAAACACTTGAACAGAACTTCCTTCCCATAGGATGGCAGTGAGAAGGGAAGCTTCTGTGATGTACACAAGTGTGGGGCACAAGGCACAGGAGGGGTTTAGGTAACATTCAATATGTTAACACTGAGGACTCTGCCTATAAGCTTAGTTCTCATTCCTTGTGCTTTTTATAATAAAACCAGAAAACAAATTTTCTAATGTGGTATACTGGTAAAACATGCAAGATTAAGTGTGCTGACTTTTATCACTTAAAGGTGTCTCATAATTAACTGATTGCCCTTCACAGCAGTAAAATTTGTGAGACTTCTGAGGTATCTTTAGTGGATGACAACTTTAGATCCCCATGAGGTCAGCACTTTGCTTACTTTCTCTGACACATCTGATGGGGGTTAGACATAGGTTTCCCCTTACATTTTTTCAGTCTCTTGTCCAGTCTGTTCTGATCCTCCTGATTGCAGCCTCACCAGTTTCCTTGTACCACTCCTCTCTCCCCCAGTACATGTTCATATGTGGGATCCTGGCTATCATGAGAGCTGTGGGGAGTGCACAGGAGCTCTGTCCTAATGTTTCAACTTTGTTTCAGTAGGGAAGCAAGTTTCCTGGAAAATCTGGCTTTGTTCATGTAGCTCTCCTGTGTAGTGTAGTGCTAGATAAGCAAATAGGATAACAGCCCTGCCTACAATGCTTTCTCCAACCCAACCTTAGCAGTGAAAGTACAAAATGAACAAGGCAGAAAGTGTATATATGACAAGGAAAGTCTTTATAATGGAATGCTTTGAGAGTCCTACACACAAAACCTGCAGTAAAACCTCCAGTTTTTCATCAAATGAGGAAAGAATTAATTTCTTACCTTGCAATGATATTTCTGCACAGTGTAACATATTAAATATGTTCTGTTTCTTTTTTTTCAGATTGCACAGAAGCTGAGGCAGGCACTCAGCCGCTTTCCTGTGATGTAGAGGATAAGGAGTAGTCAATAATAAAGAACAACTCCAAAGTGCTTTTCTGACGTGGGGGCAATGCCAATAAAAAGCCTTTGCTAAAAAGAAAACATAAAAAAAAAAAAAAAAAAAAAAAAAAAAAAAAAAAAAAAAAAAAAAAAAAAC